>NW_028232018.1:447500-472500 GCF_054491065.1 Syngnathus leptorhynchus
GACTATAACCTTCTTCTTCCCGCCCCACCACCATCAACGTCGGCCACCACCACCAGACCGCCTCCCCCAGACTTCCAGAAGCGAAGCCGGTCCCCAAGCACTAACCCCGACCGCCACCGAGGCACCCGCCGAAGGCGGGTGCCGAGTTCACCGGCCCCAAGCGACAACCGGTCACCGAGGCACCCGCCGAAGGCGGGTGCCGAGTTCACCGGCCCCAAGCGACAACCGGTCACCGAGGCACCCGCCGAAGGCGGGTGCCGAGTTCACCGGCCCCAAGCGACAACCGGTCACCGAGGCACCCGCCGAAGGCGGGTGCCGAGTTCACCGGCCCCAAGCGACAACCGGTCACCGAGGCACCCGCCGAAGGCGGGTGCCGAGTTCACCGGCCCCAAGCGACAACCGGTCACCGAGGCACCCGCCGAAGGCGGGTGCCGAGTTCACTGGCCCCAAGCGACAACCGGTCACCGAGGCACCCGCCAAAGGCGGGTGCCGAGTTCACTGGCCCCAAGCGACAGCGGTCACCGAGGCACCCGCCGGAGGCGGGTGCCGAGTTCACCGGCCCCGAGCACCAGCGGTCAGCCACGGAGGGTGCTGGATCATCCATACTTCCATAGCTCCAGAGCTCCAGAGATCCATAGTTCCATAGCTCCATAGCCCCGGAGCTCCATAGCCCCGGAGCTCCATAGCCCCGGAGCTCCATAGCCCCGGAGCTCCATAGCTCCATAGCCCCGGAGCTCCATAGCCCCGGAGCTCCATAGCTCCATACTTCCATAGCCCCAGAGCTCCATACCTCCATAGCCCCAGAGCTCCATACTTCCATAGCCCCAGAGCTCCATAGCTCCAGACTTCCATAGCCCCATACTTCCATAGCTCCATAGCTCCATACTTCCATAGCTCCAGCCGCGGAGGGTGCTGGCTGGTGGCTCCATAGCTCCATACTTCCATACTTGCAGCCACGGAGTTGGCTAAAATTGCACTAAGTGCGAAAGCCCATTCATTTACAACGGCGTGTCCGCCAGGCGGCGACATTTCCCCGTTACCGGTGGCTGCGCGGCGGGTGAGTGACAGAGCTCATCCGAGCGGCTGGAACTCTGCGCCGGCGTGGTCGAGCGTGAGGCCCCGGCCCTTTGGCTGCCTGGTACCTAAAACACTTCCATTGATCCAGCCACGGAGGGTGCTGGCTGGTGGCTCCATACCTCCAGAGCTCCATAGCTCCATAGCACCAGAGCTCCATAGCACCAGAGCTCCAGAGCTCCATAGCACCAGAGCTCCATACCTCCATAGCACCAGAGCTCCATAGCTCCATAGCACCAGAGCTCCATAGCTCCATAGCACCAGAGCTCCATAGCTCCATAGCTCCATAGCTCCATAGCACCAGAGCTCCATAGCTCCATAGCACCAGAGCTCCATACTTCCATAGCTCCATACTTCCATAGCACCAGAGGTCCATAGCTCCATAGCACCAGAGCTCCATACTTCCATAGCTCCATACTTCCATAGCACCAGAGCTCCATACTTCCATAGCACCAGAGCTCCATACTTCCATAGCACCAGAGCTCCATACTTCCATAGCACCAGAGCTCCATACCTCCAGAGCTCCATAGCTCCAGCCTGGGTGGCTGGTGGCTCCATAGCTCCATACTTCCATAGCTCCAGTCAGAGAGTTGGCGAAAATTGCACTAAGTGCGAAAGCCCATTCATTTACAACGGCGTGTCCACAAGGCGGCGACATTTCCCCGTTACCGGTGGCTGCGCGGCGGGTGAGTGACAGAGCTTATCCGAGCGGCTGGAACTCTGCGCCGGCGTGGTCGAGCGTGAGGCCTCGGCCCTTTGGCTGCCTGGTACCTAAAACACTTCCATTGATCCAGCCACGGAGGGTGCTGGCTGGTGGCTCCATACCTCCATAGCTCCATACCTCCAGAGCTCCAGAGCTCCATAGCACCAGAGCTCCATGGCTTCAGAGCTCCATAGCACCATAGCTCCATACCTCCAGAGCTCCAGGGCTCCATAGCTCCATACCTCCAGAGCTCCATACCTCCAGAGCTCCATACCTCCAGAGCTCCATAGCTCCATAGCACCAGAGCTCCATAGCTCCATAGCACCAGAGCTCCATAGCACCAGAGCTCCATACTTCCATAGCACCAGAGCTCCATACCTCCAGAGCTCCATAGCTCCAGCCTGGGTGGCTGGTGGCTCCATAGCTCCATACTTCCATAGCTCTAAGTCAGAGAGTTGGCGAAAATTGCACTAAGTGCGAAAGCCCATTCATTTACAACGGCGTGTCCACAAGGCGGCGACATTTCCCCGTTACCGGTGGCTGCGCGGCGGGAGAGTGACAGAGCTCATCCGAGCGGCTGGAACTCTGCGCCGGCGTGGTCGAGCGTGAGGCCTCGGTAGTTGAGGTACCAGGGGTGGGCCGGGGAGCTCCAGGCGGGTCTTGTGAGAGAGTGAAGCCGAGCGGCTGGAACTCTGGGCCGGCGTGGATGAGCCACGGAGGGTGCTGGCTGGTGGCTCCATACTTCCATAGCTCCATAGCTCCATACTTCCATACTTCCATAGCTCCATAGCTCCAGAGCTCCAGAGCTCCATAGCTCCAGAGCTCCAGAGCTCCGTACTTCCATAGCTCCATACTTCCATAGCTCCGTAGCTCCATACCTCCATAGCTCCATAGCTCCATAGCTCCAGAGCTCCATAGCTCCATACTTCCATAGCTCCATAGCTCCATACTTCCATAGCACCAGAGCTCCATACTTCCATAGCACCAGAGCTCCATAGCTCCAGAGCTCCATAGCTCCAGCCTGGGTGGCTGGTGGTTCCATAGCTCCATACTTCCATAGCTCCAGTCAGAGAGTTGGCGAAAATTGCACTAAGTGCGAAAGCCCATTCATTTACAACGGCGTGTCCACAAGGCGGCGACATTTCCCCGTTACCGGTGGCTGCGCGGCGGGTGAGTGACAGAGCTTATCCGAGCGGCTGGAACTCTGCGCCGGCGTGGTCGAGCGGGTGGCCTCGGTAGTTGAGGTACCAGGGGTGGGCCGGGGAGCTCCAGGCGGGGCTTGTGAGAGAGTGAAGCCGAGCGGCTGGAACTCTGGGCCGGCGTGGTTGAGCCACGGAGGGTGCTGGCTGGTGGCTCCATAGCTCCAGAGCTCCAGAGCTCCATACTTCCATAGCTCCATAGCTCCATACTTCCATAGCTCCAGACTTCCATAGCTCCATAGCTCCATACTTCCATAGCTCCATAGCTCCATACTTCCATAGCACCAGAGCTCCATAGCTCCATAGCACCAGAGCTCCATAGCTCCATAGCACCAGAGCTCCATAGCTCCATAGCACCAGAGCTCCATAGCTCCAGAGCTCCATAGCTCCAGAGCTCCATAGCTCCATAGCTCCATACTTCCATAGCTCCAGAGCTCCATGGCTCCATACTTCCATAGCTCCAGCCTGGTTGGCTGGTGGCTCCATAGCTCCATACATCCATAGCTCCATAGCTCCCTACTTCCATAGCTCCATAGCTCCAGAGCTCCAGAGCTCCATAGCTCCATAGCTCCATAGCTCCATAGCTCCATACTTCCATAGCCCCAGAGCTCCATAGCTCCATAGCTCCATAGCTCCAGAGCTCCAGAGCTCCATACTTCCATAGCTCCAGTCAGAGAGTTGGCGAAAATTGCACTAAGTGCGAAAGCCCATTCATTTACAAGGGCGTGTCCACAAGGCGGCGACATTTCCCCGTTACCGGTGGCTGCGCGGCGGGAGAGTGGCAGAGCTCATCCGAGCGGCTGGAACTCTGGGCCGGCCTGGTCGAGCGGCTGGCCTCGGTAGTTGAGGTACCAGGGGCGGGCTGGCGAGCTCCAGGCGGGGCTTGTGAGAGAGTGAAGCCGAGCGGCTGGAACTCTGGGCCGGCCTGGTCGAGCGGCTGGCCTCGGTAGTTGAGGTACCAGGGGCGGGCTGGGGAGCTCCAGGCGGGGCTTGTGAGAGAGTGAAGCCGAGCGGCTGGAACTCTGGGCCGGCGTGGATGAGCCACGGAGGGTGCTGGCTGGTGGCTCCATACCTCCATACTTCCATAGCTGCAGAGCACCAGAGCTCCATAGCTCCATAGCTTCAGAGCTCCATACCTCCAGAGCTCCATACCTCCAGAGCTCCATAGTTCCATAGCACCAGAGCTCCATAGCTCCATAGCACCAGAGCTCCATAGCTCCATAGCACCAGAGCTCCATACTTCCAGAGCTCCATACCTCCAGAGCTCCATAGCTCCATAGCACCAGAGCTCCATAGCTCCATAGCACCAGAGCTCCATACCTCCATAGCTCCATACCTCCAGAGCTCCATAGCTCCATACTTCCATAGCACCAGAGCTCCATACTTCCATAGCACCAGTCACAGAGTTGGCGAAAATTGCACTAAGTGCGAAAGCCCATTCATTTACAACGGCGTGTCCACAAGGCGGCGACATTTCCCCGTTACCGGTGGCTGCGCGGCGGGAGAGTGGCAGAGCTCATCCGAGCGGCTGGAACTCTGCGCCGGCGTGGTTGAGCGGCTGGCCTCGGTAGTTGAGGTACCAGGGGTGGGCCGGGGAGCTCCAGGCGGGTCTTGTGAGAGAGTGAAGCCGAGCGGCTGGAACTCTGGGCCGGCGTGGATGAGCCACGGAGGGTGCTGGCTGGTGGCTCCATACTTCCATAGCTCCATAGCTCCATACTTCCATACTTCCATAGCTCCATAGCTCCAGAGCTCCAGAGCTCCAGAGCTCCAGAGCTCCATAGCTCCAGAGCTCCAGAGCTCCGTACTTCCATAGCTCCATACTTCCATAGCTCCGTAGCTCCATACCTCCATACCTCCAGAGCTCCATACCTCCAGAGCTCCATACCTCCAGAGCTCCATAGCTCCATAGCACCAGAGCTCCATAGCACCAGAGCTCCATAGCTCCATAGCACCAGAGCTCCATAGCTCCATAGCACCAGAGCTCCATAGCTCCATAGCACCAGAGCTCCATACCTCCAGAGCTCCATACCTCCAGAGCTCCATAGCTCCATAGCACCAGAGCTCCATGGCTCCATAGCACCAGAGCTCCATACCTCCAGAGCTCCATACCTCCAGAGCTCCATAGCTCCATAGCACCAGAGCTCCATAGCTCCATAGCACCAGAGCTCCATACCTCCATAGCTCCATACCTCCAGAGCTCCATAGCTCCATAGCACCAGAGCTCCATACCTCCAGAGCTCCATACCTCCAGAGCTCCATAGCTCCATAGCACCAGAGCTCCATAGCTCCATACTTCCATAGCACCAGAGCTCCATACTTCCATAGCACCAGTCACAGAGTTGGCGAAAATTGCACTAAGTGCGAAAGCCCATTCATTTACAACGGCGTGTCCACAAGGCGGCGACATTTCCCCGTTACCGGTGGCTGCGCGGCGGGAGAGTGGCAGAGCTCATCCGAGCGGCTGGAACTCTGCGCCGGCGTGGTCGAGCGGCTGGCCTCGGTAGTTGAGGTACCAGGGGTGGGGCAGGGAGCTCCAGGCGGGTCTTGTGAGAGAGTGAAGCCGAGCGGCTGGAACTCTCGGCCGGCCTGGTCGAGCGGCTGGCCTCGGTAGTTGAGGTACCAGGGGCGGGCTGGGGAGCTCCAGGCGGGGCTTGTGAGAGAGTGAAGCCGAGCGGCTGGAACTCTGGGCCGGCGTGGTTGAGCCACGGAGGGTGCTGGCTGGTGGCTCCATAGCTCCATAGCTCCAGAGCTCCATACTTCCATAGCTCCATAGCTCCATACTTCCATAGCTCCAGACTTCCATAGCTCCATAGCTCCATAGCTCCATAGCTCCATAGCTCCATAGCTCCAGAGCTCCATAACTCCATACTTCCATAGATCCATAGCTCCATAGCTCCATACTTCCATACTTCCATAGCTCCATAGCTCCATACTTCCATAGCTCCATAGCTCCAGAGCTCCATAGCTCCAGAGCTCCATAGCTCCATAGCTCCATACTTCCATAGCTCCAGAGCTCCATGGCTCCATACTTCCATAGCTCCAGCCTGGCTGGCTGGTGGCTCCATAGCGCCATACATCCATAGCTCCATAGCTCCCTACTTCCATAGCTCCATAGCTCCAGAGCTCCAGAGCTCCATAGCTCCATAGCTCCATAGCTCCATACTTCCATACTTCCATACTTCCATACTTCCATACTTCCATAGCTCCATAGCTCCGTACTTCCATAGCTCCATAGCTCCATAGCTCCATACTTCCATACTTCCATAGCTCCATAGCTCCATAGCTCCATACTTCCATAGCTCCATAGCTCCATAGCTCCATAGCCCCAGAGCTCCATAGCTCCATAGCTCCATAGCTCCATAGCTCCATAGCTCCATACTTCCATAGCTCCAGAGCTCCAGCCTGGCTGGTGGCTCCATAGCTCCATACTTGCAGCCACGGAGCTGGCGAAAATTGCACTAAGTGCGAAAGCCCATTCATTTACAAGGGCGTGTCCACAAGGCGGCGACATTTCCCCGTTACCGGTGGCTGCTTAGCGGGAGAGTGGCAGAGCTTATCCGAGCGGCTGGAACTCTGCGCCGGCGTGGTCGAGCGGCTGGCCTCGGTAGTTGAGGTACCAGGGGCGGGCTGGGGAGCTCCAGGCGGGGCTTGTGAGAGAGTGAAGCCGAGCGGCTGGAACTCTGGGCCGGCCTGGTCGAGCGGCTGGCCTCGGTAGTTGAGGTACCAGGGGCGGGCTGGGGAGCTCCAGGCGGGGCTTGTGAGAGAGTGTAGCCGAGCGGCTGGAACTCTGGGCCGGCGTGGTTGAGCAGCATGCCCGCGGAGGTGGCTCTTCCATAGGCAGGGAGGGTGCTGGAGCTCCACACTTCCATAGGCAGGGAGGGTGCTGGAGCTCCACACTTCCATAGGCAGGGAGGGTGCTGGAGCTCCACACTTCCATAGGCAGGGAGGGTGCTGGAGCTCCACACTTCCATAGGCAGGGAGGGTGCTGGAGCTCCACACTTCCATAGGCAAGGAGGGTGCTGGAGCTCCACACTTCCATAGGCAGGGAGGGTGCTGGAGCTCCACACTTCCATAGGCAGGGAGGGTGCTGGAGCTCCACACTTCCATAGGCAGGGAGGGTGCTGGAGCTCCACACTTCCATAGGCAGGGAGGGTGCTGGAGCTCCACACTTCCATAGGCAGGGAGGGTGCTGGAGCTCCACACTTCCATAGGCAGGGAGGGTGCTGGAGCTCCACACTTCCATAGGCAGGGAGGGTGCTGGAGCTCCACACTTCCATAGGCAGGGAGGGTGCTGGAGCTCCACACTTCCATAGGCAGGGAGGGTGCTGGAGCTCCACACTTCCATAGGCAGGGAGGGTGCTGGAGCTCCACACTTCCATAGGCAGGGAGGGTGCTGGAGCTCCACACTTCCATAGAAAGGGAGGGTGCTGGAGCTCCACACTTCCATAGGCAGGGAGGGTGCTGGAGCTCCACACTTCCATAGGCAGGGAGGGTGCTGGAGCTCCACACTTCCATAGGCAGGGAGGGTGCTGGAGCTCCACACTTCCATAGGCAGGGAGGGTGCTGGAGCTCCACACTTCCATAGGCAGGGAGGGTGCTGGAGCTCCACACTTCCATAGGCAGGGAGGGTGCTGGAGCTCCACACTTCCATAGGCAGGGAGGGTGCTGGAGCTCCACACTTCCATAGGCAGGGAGGGTGCTGGAGCTCCACACTTCCATAGGCAGGGAGGGTGCTGGAGCTCCACACTTCCATAGGCAGGGAGGGTGCTGGAGCTCCACACTTCCATAGGCAGGGAGGGTGCTGGAGCTCCACACTTCCATAGGCAGGGAGGGTGCTGGAGCTCCACACTTCCATAGGCAGGGAGGGTGCTGGAGCTCCACACTTCCATAGGCAGGGAGGGTGCTGGAGCTCCACACTTCCATAGGCAGGGAGGGTGCTGGAGCTCCACACTTCCATAGGCAGGGAGGGTGCTGGAGCTCCACACTTCCATAGGCAGGGAGGGTGCTGGAGCTCCACACTTCCATAGGCAGGGAGGGTGCTGGAGCTCCACACTTCCATAGGCAGGGAGGGTGCTGGAGCTCCACACTTCCATAGGCAGGGAGGGTGCTGGAGCTCCACACTTCCATAGGCAGGGAGGGTGCTGGAGCTCCACACTTCCATAGGCAGGGAGGGTGCTGGAGCTCCACACTTCCATAGGCAGGGAGGGTGCTGGAGCTCCACACTTCCATAGGCAGGGAGGGTGCTGGAGCTCCACACTTCCATAGGCAGGGAGGGTGCTGGAGCTCCACACTTCCATAGGCACGGAGGGTGCTGGAGCTCCACACTTCCATAGGCACGGAGGGTGCTGGAGCTCCACACTTCCATAGCTCCAGGCACGGAGGGTGCTGGCACATCCACACTTCCAGCCACGGAGCATGCTGGCACTTCCACCTTGCTTGCTAAGTCGGCGTGATCTTGCCCAAAAAGTCCCTCCCGAGCTCCAGCTGGAAGTGTAAAAAGAACCGGGCTGGATAAAAAAAAGAACCGGGCTGGATAAAAAAAGAACCGGGCGACCCGTTAAAATTGCTTAGCCGAGGTCCTGGAAGCCTAACACGGCGTGATCTTGTGCAAAAAGCCGCTCCCGAGCTCCAGCTGGAAGTGTAAAAAGAACCGGGCTGGATAAAAAAAGAACCGGGCTGGATAAAAAAAAGAACCGGGCGGCCCGTTAAAATTGCTTAGCCTAGGTCCTGGAAGCCTAACACGGCGTGATCTTGTACAAAAAGCCGCTCCCGAGCTCCAGCTGGAAGTGTAAAAAGAACCGGGCTGGATAAAAAAAAGAACCGGGCGGCCCGTTAAAATTGCTTAGCCGAGGTCCTGGAAGCCTAACCCGGCGTGATCTTGTGCAAATAGCCGCTGCCGAGCTCCAGCTGGAAGTGTGAAAAGAACCGGGCTGGATAAAAAAAAGAACCGGGCTGGATCAAAAAAGAACCGGGCGACCCGTTAAAATTGCTTAGCCGAGGTCCTGGAAGCCTAACACGGCGTGATCTTGTGCAAAAAGCCGCTCCCGAGCTCCAGCTGGAAGTGTAAAAAGAACCGGGCTGGATAAAAAAAGAACCGGGCTGGATCAAAAAAGAACCGGGCGACCCGTTAAAATTGCTTAGCCGAGGTCCTGGAAGCCTAACACGGCGTGATCTTGTGCAAAAAGCCGCTCCCGAGCTCCAGCTGGAAGTGTAAAAAGAACCGGGCTGGATAAAAAAAGAACCGGGCTGGATCAAAAAAGAACCGGGCGACCCGTTAAAATTGCTTAGCCGAGGTCCTGGAAGCCTAACCCGGCGTGATCTTGTGCAAAAAGCCGCTCCCGAGCTCCAGCTGGAAGTGTAAAAAGAACCGGGCTGGATAAAAAAAAGAACCGGGCGGCCCGTTAAAATTGCTTAGCCGAGGTCCTGGAAGCCTAACCCGGCGTGATCTTGTGCAAAAAGCCGCTCCCGAGCTCCAGCTGGAAGTGTAAAAAGAACCGGGCTGGATAAAAAAAAGAACCGGGCTGGATCAAAAAAGAACCGGGCGACCCGTTAAAATTGCTTAGCCGAGGTCCTGGAAGCCTAACACGGCGTGATCTTGTGCAAAAAGCCGCTCCCGAGCTCCAGCTGGAAGTGTAAAAAGAACCGGGCTGGATAAAAAAAGAACCGGGCTGGATCAAAAAAGAACCGGGCGACCCGTTAAAATTGCTTAGCCGAGGTCCTGGAAGCCTAACACGGCGTGATCTTGCCCGAAAGTCGGCCTCTATACTTCCATTTTAGGTACCAGGCGCTCATAGTGTGTTGGTCCCACTAGTCAGTGTACTGGTCCCACTCGCTAGTGTACTGGTCCCCCTAGTCAGTGTACTCATCCAGTTACCCCCCGTTTTCCAAAACACAATCGGCACGTATAAGGGGGGGACTCCTGAGAGAGATGAGGTATATGCCAGCGCAACACCAATCCGCTCCGCGCTGGTTCCCATGTCGGCTACGGATGAATAAAACCAGCCTGTCCCCCCTGGAGCTCACGAGACACGGAATTTTTTCTAAGTGCCAACGGCTCTTCCGAGCAAACGTGTCCGCTCCGGCTGGTTCCCCCGTCGGCCTCGAATGACGAAAAATGCCGGTCTCCGCCCGGAGCTCATGACAAACGAAAAATTTTCTAAGTGCCAACGGCACTTGCGAGCGAATGTGTCCGCTCGGCGCTGGTTCCCGGGTCGAACCCGGAAGACGAAAAACGCCGGTCTCCGCCCGGAGCTCATGACAAACGAAAAATTTTCTAAGTGCCAACGGCACTTGCGAGCGAATGTGTCCGCTCGGCGCTGGTTCCCGGGTCGAACCCGGAAGACGAAAAACGCCGGTCCTCGCCCGGAGCTCATGACAAACGAAAAATTTTCTAAGTGCCAACGGCACTTGCGAGCGAATGTGTCCGCTCGGCGCTGGTTCCCGGGTCGAACCCGGAAGACGAAAAACGCCGGTCTCCGCCCGGAGCTCATGACAAACGAAAAATTTTCTAAGTGCCAACGGCACTTGCGAGCGAATGTGTCCGCTCGGCGCTGGTTCCCGGGTCGAACCCGGAAGACGAAAAACGCCGGTCCTCGCCCGGAGCTCATGACAAACAAAAAATTTTCTAAGTGCCAACGGCACTTGCGAGCGAATGTGTCCGCTCGGCGCTGGTTCCCGGGTCGGACCCGGAAGACGAAAAACGCCGGTCTCCGCCCGGAGCTCATGACAAACGAAACATTTTTTTCGAAGCTCTTTTTTCAGAGAGGTGACACTTTGTCGTTTTTTCGAAAGTTGACACTTAGCCGTTTTTTCGAAAGTTGACACTTAGCCGTTTTTTCGAAAGTTGACACTTAGTCGTTTTTTCGCCAAAGTGCCCACCTCCAGCGCGTGCCACGGCGCTTTCCAGGTCTTCTATCCGACCTTGTGCTGTCGAGGACGGCGTGTCCGACGCCGTGGGGAGACCAGCACCATCTCCTCCATACTCGTAAACGAGGTGCTTTGGAAAACGGGGGGAAAGTCGATGAGTACACTGACTACTGGGACCATTTCATTGTACTCTGGCGCACCTGAAGACCAAAAAAGGTACTGCACCTTAGCCCGGGTACCTCACCCCCTGGTACCTCGAGGAGAACTTAGAAAAATTTCGACAAATTTTTGGTGAGCTCCAGGGAAAGAGGCTGATTTTTCGCTTTTTGAGGCCGACCGCCGAACCGGCGCGGGGCGGACTCACAAGCCCCGCAGAGCCGTGGGCACTTAGTCGTTTTTTCAGAGAGGCGACACTTAGTCGTTTTTTCGAAAGGCGACACTTAGCCGTTTTTTCGAAAGTCGACACTTAGCCGTTTTTTCGAAAGTTGACACTTAGTCGTTTTTTTGAAAGTTGACACTTAGTCGTTTTTTCGCTGATTTTGCTGGGACCTCCAGGCGAGGACCGGCGTTTTTCGTCTTCCGGGTTCGACCCGGGAACCAGCGCCGAGCGGACACATTCGCTCGCTAGTGCCGTTGGCACTTAGAAGATTTTTCGTTTGTCATGAGCTCCGGGCGGAGAGCGGCGTTTTTCGTCTTCCGGGTTCGACCCGGGAACCAGCGCCGAGCGGACACATTCGCTCGCAAGTGCCGTTGGCACTTAGAAAATTTTTCGTTTGTCATGAGCTCCGGGCGGAGAGCGGCGTTTTTCGTCTTCCGGGTTCGACCCGGGAACCAGCGCCGAGCGGACACATTCGCTCGCAAGTGCCGTTGGCACTTAGAAAATTTTTCGTTTGTCATGAGCTCCGGGCGGAGACCGGCGTTTTTCGTCTTCCGGGTTCGACCCGGGAACCAGCGCCGAGCGGACACATTCGCTCGCAAGTGCCGTTGGCACTTAGAAAATTTTTCGTTTGTCATGAGCTCCGGGCGGAGACCGGCGTTTTTCGTCTTCCGGGTTCGACCCGGGAACCAGCGCCGAGCGGACACATTCGCTCGCAAGTGCCGTTGGCACTTAGAAAATTTTTCGTTTGTCATGAGCTCCGGGCGAGGACCGGCGTTTTTCGTCTTCCGGGTTCGACCCGGGAACCAGCGCCGAGCGGACACATTCGCTCGCTAGTGCCGTTGGCACTTAGAAAATTTTTCGTTTGTCATGAGCTCCGGGCGAGGACCGGCGTTTTTCGTCTTCCGGGTTCGACCCGGGAACCAGCGCCGAGCGGACACATTCGCTCACTAGTGCCGTTGGCACTTAGAAAATTTTTCGTTTGTCATGAGCTCCGGGCGAGGACCGGCGTTTTTCGTCTTCCGGGTTCGACCCGGGAACCAGCGCCGAGCGGACACATTCGCTCGCTAGTGCCGTTGGCACTTAGAAAATTTTTCGTTTGTCGTGAACTCCGGGCGGAGACCGGCATTTTTCGTCATTCGAGGCCGACGGGGGAACCAGCCGGAGCGGACACGTTTGCTCGGAAGAGCCGTTGGCACTTAGAAAAAATTCCGTGTCTCGTGAGCTCCAGGGGGGACAGGCTGGTTTTATTCATCCGGAGCCGACATGGGAACCAGCGCGGAGCGGATTGGTGTTGCGCTGCCATATACCTCATCTCTCTCAGGAGTCCCCCCCTTATACGTGCCGATGGTGTTTTGGAAAACGGGGGGTAACTGGATGAGTACACTGACTAGGGGGACCAGTACACTAGCGAGTGGGACCAGTACACTGACTAGTGGGACCAACACACTATGAGCGCCTGGTACCTAAAATGGAAGTATAGAGGCCGAATTTCGGGCAAGATCACGCCGTGTTAGGCTTCCAGGACCTCGGCTAAGCAATTTTAACGGGTCGCCCGGTTCTTTTTTGATCCAGCCCGGTTCTTTTTTTATCCAGCCTGGTTCTTTTTACACTTCCAGCTGGAGCTCGGGAGCGGCTTTTTGCACAAGAACACGCCGTGTTAGGCTTCCAGGACCTCGGCTAATTAATTTTAACGGGTCGCCCGGTTCTTTTTTGATCCAGCCCGGTTCTTTTTTTTATCCAGCCCGGTTCTTTTTACACTTCCAGCTGGAGCTCGGGAGCGGCTTTTTGCACAAGATCACGCCGTGTTAGGCTTCCAGGACCTCGGCTAAGCAACTTTAACGGGTCGCCCGGTTCTTTTTTGATCCAGCCCGGTTCTTTTTTTTATCCAGCCCGGTTCTTTTTACACTTCCAGCTGGAGCTCGGGAGCGGCTTTTTGCACAAGATCACGCCGTGTTAGGCTTCCAGGACCTCGGCTAAGCAACTTTAACGGGTCGCCCGGTTCTTTTTTGATCCAGCCCGGTTCTTTTTTTTATCCAGCCCGGTTCTTTTTACACTTCCAGCTGGAGCTCGGGAGCGGCTTTTTGCACAAGATCACGCCGTGTTAGGCTTCCAGGACCTCGGCTAAGCAATTTTAACGGGTCGCCCGGTTCTTTTTTGATCCAGCCCGGTTCTTTTTTTTATCCAGCCCGGTTCTTTTTACACTTCCAGCTGGAGCTCGGGAGCGGCTTTTTGCACAAGATCACGCCGTGTTAGGCTTCCAGGACCTCGGCTAAGCAATTTTAACGGGTCGCCCGGTTCTTTTTTGATCCAGCCCGGTTCTTTTTTTTATCCAGCCTGGTTCTTTTTACACTTCCAGCTGGAGCTCGGGAGCGGCTTTTTGCACAAGATCACGCCGGGTTAGGCTTCCAGGACCTCGGCTAAGCAATTTTAACGGGTCGCCTGGTTCTTTTTTGATCCAGCCCGGTTCTTTTTTTATCCAGCCCGGTTCTTTTTACACTTCCAGCTGGAGCTCGGGAGCGGCTTTTTGCACAAGATCACGCCGTGTTAGGCTTCCAGGACCTCGGCTAAGCAATTTTAACGGGTCGCCCGGTTCTTTTTTGATCCAGCCCGGTTCTTTTTTTTATCCAGCCTGGTTCTTTTTACACTTCCAGCTGGAGCTCGGGAGCGGCTTTTTGCACAAGATCACGCCGGGTTAGGCTTCCAGGACCTCGGCTAAGCAATTTTAACGGGTCGCCTGGTTCTTTTTTGATCCAGCCCGGTTCTTTTTTTATCCAGCCCGGTTCTTTTTACACTTCCAGCTGGAGCTCGGGAGCGGCTTTTTGCACAAGATCACGCCGTGTTAGGCTTCCAGGACCTCGGCTAAGCAATTTTAACGGGTCGCCCGGTTCTTTTTTTTGAACCAGCCCGGTTCTTTTTTTATCCAGCCCGGTTCTTTTTACACTTCCAGCTGGAGCTCGGGAGCGGCTTTTTGCACAAGAACACGCCGTGTTAGGCTTCCAGGACCTCGGCTAAGCAATTTTAACGGGTCGCCCGGTTCTTTTTTTGAACCAGCCCGGTTCTTTTTTTTATCCAGCCTGGTTCTTTTTACACTTCCAGCTGGAGCTCGGGAGCGGCTTTTTGCACAAGATCACGCCGTGTTAGGCTTCCAGGACCTCGGCTAAGCAATTTTAACGGGTCGCCCGGTTCTTTTTTGAACCAGCCCGGTTCTTTTTTTTATCCAGCCTGGTTCTTTTTACACTTCCAGCTGGAGCTCGGGAGCGGCTTTTTGCACAAGATCACGCCGTGTTAGGCTTCCAGGACCTCGGCTAAGCAATTTTAACGGGTCGCCCGGTTCTTTTTTGATCCAGCCCGGTTCTTTTTTTTATCCAGCCTGGTTCTTTTTACACTTCCAGCTGGAGCTCGGGAGCGGCTTTTTGCACAAGATCACGCCGGGTTAGGCTTCCAGGACCTCGGCTAAGCAATTTTAACGGGTCGCCCGGTTCTTTTTTTTATCCAGCCCGGTTCTTTTTTTATCCAGCCCGGTTCTTTTTACACTTCCAGCTGGAGCTCGGGAGCGGCTTTTTGCACAAGATCACGCCGGGTTAGGCTTCCAGGACCTCGGCTAAGCAATTTTAACGGGTCGCCCGGTTCTTTTTTTTATCCAGCCCGGTTCTTTTTTTATCCAGCCCGGTTCTTTTTACACTTCCAGCTGGAGCTCGGGAGCGGCTTTTTGCACAAGATCACGCCGTGTTAGGCTTCCAGGACCTCGGCTAAGCAATTTTAACGGGTCGCCCGGTTCTTTTTTGATCCAGCCCGGTTCTTTTTTTTATCCAGCCTGGTTCTTTTTACACTTCCAGCTGGAGCTCGGGAGCGGCTTTTTGCACAAGATCACGCCGTGTTAGGCTTCCAGGACCTCGGCTAAGCAATTTTAACGGGTCGCCCGGTTCTTTTTTTTATCCAGCCCGGTTCTTTTTCCACTTCCAGCTGGAGCTCAGCAGCGGCTTTTTGCACAAGATCACGCCGGGTTAGGCTTCCAGGACCTCGGCTAAGCACTTCTAACGGGTCGCCCGGTTCTTTTTTTGAACCAGCCCGGTTCTTTTTACACTTCCAGCTGGAGCTCAGCAGCGGCTTTTTGCACAAGATCACGCCGGGTTAGGGTTCCAGGACCTCGGCTAAGCAATTTTAACGGGCCGCCCGGTTCTTTTTTTGATCCAGCCCGGTTCTTTTTACACTTCCAGCTGGAGCTCAGCAGCGGCTTTTTGCACAAGATCACGCCGGGTTAGGCTTCCAGGACCTCGGCTAAGCACTTCTAACGGGCCCTGGTCCACCCCTGCCAGCGCATTTCAAAACTTGGCATTAATTTCGACCTAAGAGACGAAGTCTGATTTTTTTCTACCACTTGGGCGGCCTTTTTGCACCCAGAACACCCGCACCGGCACCATAAATTCGAAGGGTGCCGAGTGCGTCGGCGCAGATTCTGCGACGGAGTGACACTTCCCTCTTGTGGACATTCGGCGGTAGGTGAAATGCGCACTCGGTCTTCTCTTTTCTTTTCCTTCCAGTGAAACTTTGGCAACATTCTGCGAGCTGCTGGCTTCCAGAACCTCGGCCAAGCAGGTGGAGGATTTTTTTCCACTTCCAGCTGGAGGTGAGGAGGGACTTTTTGGGCAAGATCACGCCGACTTAGCAAGCAAGGTGGAAGTGCCAGCATGCTCCGTGGCTGGAAGTGTGGATGTGCCAGCACCCTCCCTGCCTATGGAAGTGTGGAGCTCCAGCACCCTCCCTGCCTATGGAAGTGTGGAGCTCCAGCACCCTCCCTGCCTATGGAAGTGTGGAGCTCCAGCACCCTCCCTGCCTATGGAAGTGTGGAGCTCCAGCACCCTCCCTGCCTATGGAAGTGTGGAGCTCCAGCACCCTCCCTGCCTATGGAAGTGTGGAGCTCCAGCACCCTCCCTGCCTATGGAAGTGTGGAGCTATGGAGCTATGGAGCTATGGAGCTCTGGGGCTATGGAAGTATGGAGCTATGGAGCTATGGAGCTATGGAGCTATGGAGCTATGGAGCTCTGGAGCTATGGAAGTATGGAGCTATGGAGCTATGGATGTATGGAGCTATGGAGCCACCAGCCAGCCAGGCTGGAGCTATGGAAGTATGGAGCCATGGAGCTCTGGAGCTATGGAAGTATGGAGCTATGGAGCTATGGAGCTCTGGAGCTATGGAGCTCTGGAGCTATGGAGCTCTGGAGCTATGGAGCTCTGGAGCTATGGAGCTATGGAAGTATGGAGCTATGGAGCTATGGAAGTATGGAGCTATGGAGCTATGGATCTATGGAAGTATGGAGTTATGGAGCTCTGGAGCTATGGAGCTATGGAGCTATGGAGCTATGGAGCTATGGAAGTCTGGAGCTATGGAAGTATGGAGCTATGGAGCTATGGAAGTATGGAGCTCTGGAGCTATGGAGCTATGGAGCCACCAGCCAGCACCCTCCGTGGCTCAACCACGCCGGCCCAGAGTTCCAGCCGCTCGGCTTCACTCTCTCACAAGCCCCGCCTGGAGCTCCCCAGCCCGCCCCTGGTACCTCAACTACCGAGGCCAGCCGCTCGACCAGGCCGGCCGAGAGTTCCAGCCGCTCGGCTTCACTCTCTCACAAGACCCGCCTGGAGCTCCCCGGCCCACCCCTGGTACCTCAACTACCGAGGCCAGCCGCTCGACCACGCCGGCGCAGAGTTCCAGCCGCTCGGATGAGCTCTGCCACTCTCCCGCCGCGCAGCCACCGGTAACGGGGAAATGTCGCCGCCTTGTGGACACGCCGTTGTAAATGAATGGGCTTTCGCACTTAGTGCAATTTTCGCCAACTCTGTGACTGGTGCTATGGAAGTATGGAGCTCTGGTGCTATGGAAGTATGGAGCTATGGAGCTCTGGTGCTATGGAGCTATGGAGCTCTGGAGGTATGGAGCTCTGGAGGTATGGAGCTATGGAGCTCTGGAGGTATGGTGCTATGGAGCTATGGAGCTCTGGAGGTATGGAGCTCTGGAGGTATGGAGCTCTGGTGCTATGGAGCTCTGGTGCTATGGAGCTATGGAGCTCTGGTGCTATGGAGCTATGGAGCTCTGGTGCTATGGAGCTATGGAGCTCTGGTGCTATGGAGCTCTGGTGCTATGGAGCTATGGAGCTCTGGAGGTATGGAGCTCTGGAGGTATGGAGCTACGGAGCTATGGAAGTATGGAGCTATGGAAGTACGGAGCTCTGGAGCTCTGGAGCTATGGAGCTCTGGAGCTCTGGAGCTATGGAGCTATGGAAGTATGGAAGTATGGAGCTATGGAAGTATGGAGCCACCAGCCAGCACCCTCCGTGGCTCATCCACGCCGGCCCAGAGTTCCAGCCGCTCGGCTTCACTCTCTCACAAGACCCGCCTGGAGCTCCCCGGCCCACCCCTGGTACCTCAACTACCGAGGCCAGCCGTTCGACCACGCCGGCGCAGAGTTCCAGCCGCTCGGATAAGCTCTGTCACTCTCCTGCCGCGCAGCCACCGGTAACGGGGAAATGTCGCCGCCTTGTGGACACGCCCTTGTAAATGAATGGGCTTTCGCACTTAGTGCAATTTTCGCCAACTCTCTGACTGGAGCTATGGAAGTATGGAGCTATGGAGCCACCAGCCACCCAGGCTGGAGCTATGGAGCTCTGGAGGTATGGAGCTCTGGTGCTATGGAAGTATGGAGCTATGGAGCTATGGAAGTATGGAGCTATGGAGCTATGGAGCTCTGGAAGTATGGAGCTATGGTGCTATGGAGCTATGGAGCTATGGAGCTATGGAGCTCTGGAAGTATGGAGCTCTGGTGCTATGGAGCTATGGAGCTCTGGTGCTATGGAGCTATGGAGCTCTGGTGCTATGGAGCTCTGGTGCTATGGAGCTCTGGTGCTATGGAGCTATGGAGCTCTGGTGCTATGGAGCTATGGAGCTCTGGAGGTATGGAGCTCTGGAGGTATGGAGCTCTGGAGGTATGGAGCTCTGGAGGTATGGAGCTATGGAGCCCTGGAGCTCTGGAGGTATGGAGCTATGGTGCTATGGAGCTCTGGTGCTATGGAGCTCTGGTGCTATGGAGCTCTGGAGCTCTGGAGGTATGGAGCTATGGAGCTATGGAGCCCTGGAGCTCTGGAGGTATGGAGCTATGGTGCTATGGAGCTCTGAAGCCATGGAGCTCTGGTGCTATGGAGCTATGGAGCTCTGGAGGTATGGAGCTCTGGTGCTATGGAGCTCTGGTGCTATGGAGCTATGGAGCTCTGGTGCTATGGAGCTATGGAGCTCTGGTGCTATGGAGCTATGGAGCTATGGTGCTATGGAGCTCTGGTGCTATGGAGCTATGGAGCTCTGGTGCTATGGAGCTATGGAGCTCTGGAGGTATGGAGCTCTGGAGGTATGGAGCTATGGAGCCCTGGAGCTCTGGAGGTATGGAGCTATGGTGCTATGGAGCTCTGAAGCCATGGAGCTCTGGTGCTATGGAGCTATGGAGCTCTGGAGGTATGGAGCTCTGGAGGTATGGAGCTCTGGAGGTATGGAGGTATGGAGCTACGGAGCTATGGAAGTATGGAGCTATGGAAGTACGGAGCTCTGGAGCTATGGAGCTCTGGAGCTCTGGAGCTCTGGAGCTATGGAGCTATGGAGCTATGGAAGTATGGAAGTATGGAGCTATGGAGCTATGGAAGTATGGAGCCACCAGCCAGCACCCTCCGTGGCTCATCCACGCCGGCCCAGAGTTCCAGCCGCTCGGCTTCACTCTCTCACAAGACCCGCCTGGAGCTCCCCGGCCCACCCCTGGTACCTCAACTACCGAGGCCAGCCGTTCGACCACGCCGGCGCAGAGTTCCAGCCGCTCGGATAAGCTCTGTCACTCTCCTGCCGCGCAGCCACCGGTAACGGGGAAATGTCGCCGCCTTGTGGACACGCCCTTGTAAATGAATGGGCTTTCGCACTTAGTGCAATTTTCGCCAACTCTCTGACTGGAGCTATGGAAGTATGGAGCTATGGAGCCACCAGCCACCCAGGCTGGAGCTATGGAGCTCTGGAGGTATGGAGCTCTGGTGCTATGGAGCTCTGGTGCTATGGAGCTATGGAGCTCTGGTGCTATGGAGCTATGGAGCTCTGGTGCTATGGAGCTATGGAGCTCTGGTGCTATGGAGCTCTGGTGCTATGGAGCTATGGAGCTCTGGAGGTATGGAGCTCTGGAGGTATGGAGCTCTGGAGGTATGGAGGTATGGAGCTACGGAGCTATGGAAGTATGGAGCTATGGAAGTACGGAGCTCTGGAGCTCTGGAGCTATGGAGCTCTGGAGCTCTGGAGCTATGGAGCTATGGAAGTATGGAAGTATGGAGCTATGGAAGTATGGAGCCACCAGCCAGCACCCTCCGTGGCTCATCCACGCCGGCCCAGAGTTCCAGCCGCTCGGCTTCACTCTCTCACAAGACCCGCCTGGAGCTCCCCGGCCCACCCCTGGTACCTCAACTACCGAGGCCAGCCGTTCGACCACGCCGGCGCAGAGTTCCAGCCGCTCGGATAAGCTCTGTCACTCTCCCTCCGCGCAGCCACCGGTAACGGGGAAATGTCGCCGCCTTGTGGACACGCCCTTGTAAATGAATGGGCTTTCGCACTTAGTGCAATTTTCGCCAACTCTCTGACTGGAGCTATGGAAGTATGGAGCTATGGAGCCACCAGCCACCCAGGCTGGAGCTATGGAGCTCTGGAGGTATGGAGCTCTGGTGCTATGGAAGTATGGAGCTATGGAGCTATGGAAGTATGGAGCTATGGAGCTATGGAGCTCTGGAAGTATGGAGCTATGGTGCTATGGAGCTATGGAGCTATGGAGCTATGGAGCTCTGGAAGTATGGAGCTCTGGTGCTATGGAGCTATGGAGCTCTGGTGCTATGGAGCTATGGAGCTCTGGTGCTATGGAGCTCTGGTGCTATGGAGCTCTGGTGCTATGGAGCTATGGAGCTCTGGTGCTATGGAGCTATGGAGCTCTGGAGGTATGGAGCTCTGGAGGTATGGAGCTCTGGAGGTATGGAGCTCTGGAGGTATGGAGCTATGGAGCCCTGGAGCTCTGGAGGTATGGAGCTATGGTGCTATGGAGCTCTGGTGCTATGGAGCTCTGGTGCTATGGAGCTCTGGAGCTCTGGAGGTATGGAGCTATGGAGCCCTGGAGCTCTGGAGGTATGGAGCTATGGTGCTATGGAGCTCTGAAGCCATGGAGCTCTGGTGCTATGGAGCTATGGAGCTCTGGAGGTATGGAGCTCTGGTGCTATGGAGCTCTGGTGCTATGGAGCTATGGAGCTCTGGTGCTATGGAGCTATGGAGCTCTGGTGCTATGGAGCTATGGAGCTATGGTGCTATGGAGCTCTGGTGCTATGGAGCTATGGAGCTCTGGTGCTATGGAGCTATGGAGCTCTGGAGGTATGGAGCTCTGGAGGTATGGAGCTATGGAGCCCTGGAGCTCTGGAGGTATGGAGCTATGGTGCTATGGAGCTCTGAAGCCATGGAGCTCTGGTGCTATGGAGCTATGGAGCTCTGGAGGTATGGAGCTCTGGAGGTATGGAGCTCTGGAGGTATGGAGGTATGGAGCTACGGAGCTATGGAAGTATGGAGCTATGGAAGTACGGAGCTCTGGAGCTATGGAGCTCTGGAGCTCTGGAGCTATGGAGCTATGGAGCTATGGAAGTATGGAAGTATGGAGCTATGGAGCTATGGAAGTATGGAGCCACCAGCCAGCACCCTCCGTGGCTCATCCACGCCGGCCCAGAGTTCCAGCCGCTCGGCTTCACTCTCTCACAAGACCCGCCTGGAGCTCCCCGGCCCACCCCTGGTACCTCAACTACCGAGGCCAGCCGCTCGACCACGCCGGCGCAGAGTTCCAGCCGCTCGGATGAGCTCTGCCACTCTCCCGCCGCGCAGCCACCGGTAACGGGGAAATGTCGCCGCCTTGTGGACACGCCGTTGTAAATGAATGGGCTTTCGCACTTAGTGCAATTTTCGCCAACTCTGTGACTGGTGCTATGGAAGTATGGAGCTCTGGTGCTATGGAAGTATGGAGCTATGGAGCTCTGGTGCTATGGAGCTATGGAGCTCTGGAGGTATGGAGCTATGGAGGTATGGAGCTCTGGTGCTATGGAGCTATGGAGCTCTGGAGGTATGGAGCTATGGAGGTATGGAGCTCTGGTGCTATGGAGCTATGGAGCTCTGGTGCTATGGAGCTATGGAGCTCTGGAGGTATGGAGCTATGGAGCCCTGGAGCTCTGGTGCTATGGAGCTCTGGTGCTATGGAGCTATGGAGCTCTGGAGGTATGGAGCCACCAGCCAGCACCCTCCGTGGCTGGATCAATGGAAGTGTTTTAGGTACCAGGCAGCCAAAGGGCCGGGGCCTCACGCTCGACCACGCCGGCGCAGAGTTCCAGCCGCTCGGATAAGCTCTGTCACTCACCCGCCGCGCAGCCACCGGTAACGGGGAAATGTCGCCGCCTGGCGGACACGCCGTTGTAAATGAATGGGCTTTCGCACTTAGTGCAATTTTCGCCAACTCTCTGACTGGAGCTATGGAAGTATGGAGCTATGGAGCCACCAGCCACCCAGGCTGGAGCTATGGAGCTCTGGAGCTATGGAGCTCTGGTGCTATGGAAGTATGGAGCTCTGGTGCTATGGAGCTATGGAGCTCTGGAAGTATGGAGCTATGGAGCTATGGAGCTCTGGAGGTATGGAGCTCTGGAGGTATGGAGCTCTGGAGGTATGGAGGTATGGAGCTACGGAGCTATGGAAGTATGGAGCTATGGAAGTATGGAGCTCTGGTGCTATGGAGCTATGGAGCTCTGGTGCTATGGAGCTATGGAGCTCTGGTGCTATGGAGCTCTGGTGCTATGGAGCTATGGAGCTCTGGAGGTATGGAGCTCTGGAGGTATGGAGGTATGGAGCTACGGAGCTATGGAAGTATGGAGCTATGGAAGTACGGAGCTCTGGAGCTCTGGAGCTATGGAGCTCTGGAGCTCTGGAGCTCTGGAGCTCTGGAGCTATGGAGCTATGGAAGTATGGAAGTATGGAGCTATGGAGCTATGGAAGTATGGAGCCACCAGCCAGCACCCTCCGTGGCTCATCCACGCCGGCCCAGAGTTCCAGCCGCTCGGCTTCACTCTCTCACAAGACCCGCCTGGAGCTCCCCGGCCCACCCCTGGTACCTCAACTACCGAGGCCAGCCGCTCGACCAGGCCGGCGCAGAGTTCCAGCCGCTCGGATGAGCTCTGCCACTCTCCCGCCGCGCAGCCACCGGTAACGGGGAAATGTCGCCGCCTTGTGGACACGCCGTTGTAAATGAATGGGCTTTCGCACTTAGTGCAATTTTCGCCAACTCTCTGACTGGAGCTATGGAAGTATGGAGCTATGGAGCCAC
Source organism: Syngnathus leptorhynchus (assembly GCF_054491065.1). Lineage (NCBI taxonomy): Eukaryota > Metazoa > Chordata > Actinopteri > Syngnathiformes > Syngnathidae > Syngnathus > Syngnathus leptorhynchus. The sequence continues at coordinate 470,126 of NW_028232018.1, forward strand.
CAGCCACCCAGGCTGGAGCTATGGAGCTCTGGAGCTATGGAGCTCTGGTGCTATGGAAGTATGGAGCTCTGGTGCTATGGAAGTATGGAGCTATGGAGCTATGGAAGTATGGAGCTATGGAGCTCTGGAGCTATGGAGCTATGGAGCTATGGAGGTATGGAGCTACGGAGCTATGGAAGTATGGAGCTATGGAAGTACGGAGCTCTGGAGCTCTGGAGCTATGGAGCTCTGGAGCTCTGGAGCTCTGGAGCTCTGGAGCTATGGAGCTATGGAAGTATGGAAGTATGGAGCTATGGAGCTATGGAAGTATGGAGCTATGGAGCCACCAGCCAGCACCCTCCGTGGCTCATCCACGCCGGCCCAGAGTTCCAGCCGCTCGGCTTCACTCTCTCACAAGACCCGCCTGGAGCTCCCCGGCCCACCCCTGGTACCTCAACTACCGAGGCCTCACGCTCGACCACGCCGGCGCAGAGTTCCAGCCGCTCGGATGAGCTCTGTCACTCTCCCGCCGCGCAGCCACCGGTAACGGGGAAATGTCGCCGCCTTGTGGACACGCCGTTGTAAATGAATGGGCTTTCGCACTTAGTGCAATTTTCGCCAACTCTCTGACTTAGAGCTTTGGAAGTATGGAGCTATGGAGCCACCAGCCACCCAGGCTGGAGCTATGGAGCTCTGGAGGTATGGAGCTCTGGTGCTATGGAAGTATGGAGCTCTGGTGCTATGGAGCTCTGGTGCTATGGAGCTATGGAGCTCTGGTGCTATGGAGCTATGGAGCTCTGGAGGTATGGAGCTCTGGAGGTATGGAGCTCTGGAGGTATGGAGCTATGGAGCCCTGGAGCTCTGGAGGTATGGAGCTATGGTGCTATGGAGCTCTGAAGCCATGGAGCTCTGGTGCTATGGAGCTATGGAGCTCTGGAGGTATGGAGCTCTGGTGCTATGGAGCTCTGGTGCTATGGAGCTATGGAGCTCTGGTGCTATGGAGCTATGGAGCTCTGGTGCTATGGAGCTATGGAGCTCTGGTGCTATGGAACTATGGAGCTCTGGTGCTATGGAGCTCTGGAGCTCTGGAGGTATGGAGCTATGGAGGTATGGAGCTATGGAGGTATGGAGCCACCAGAAAGCACCCTCCGTGGCTGGATCAATGGAAGTGTTTAGGTACCAGGCGGCCAAAGTGCCGAGGCCTCACGCTCGACCACGCCGGCGCAGAGTTCCAGCCGCTCGGATGAGCTCTGCCACTCTCCCGCCGCGCAGCCACCGGTAACGGGGAAATGTCGCCGCCTTGTGGACACGCCCTTGTAAATGAATGGGCTTTCGCACTTAGTGCAATTTTCGCCAACTCTCTGACTTAGAGCTATGGAAGTATGGAGCTATGGAGCCACCAGCCACCCAGGCTGGAGCTATGGAGCTCTGGAGGTATGGAGCTCTGGTGCTATGGAAGTATGGAGCTCTGGTGCTATGGAGCTCTGGTGCTATGGAGCTATGGAGCTCTGGTGCTATGGAGCGATGGAGCTCTGGAGGTATGGAGCTCTGGAGGTATGGAGCTATGGAGCCCTGGAGCTCTGGAGGTATGGAGCTATGGTGCTATGGAGCTCTGAAGCCATGGAGCTCTGGTGCTATGGAGCTATGGAGCTCTGGAGGTATGGAGCTCTGGTGCTATGGAGCTCTGGTGCTATGGAGCTATGGAGCTCTGGTGCTATGGAGCTATGGAGCTCTGGTGCTATGGAGCTATGGAGCTCTGGTGCTATGGAGCTCTGGTGCTATGGAGCTATGGAGCTCTGGTGCTATGGAGCTCTGGAGGTATGGAGCTCTGGAGGTATGGAGCTCTGGAGGTATGGAGCTATGGAGCCCTGGAGCTCTGGAGGTATGGAGCTATGGTGCTATGGAGCTCTGAAGCCATGGAGCTCTGGTGCTATGGAGCTATGGAGCTCTGGAGGTATGGAGCTCTGGTGCTATGGAGCTCTGGTGCTATGGAGCTATGGAGCTCTGGTGCTATGGAGCTATGGAGCTCTGGTGCTATGGAGCTATGGAGCTCTGGTGCTATGGAGCTATGGAGCTCTGGTGCTATGGAGCTCTGGAGTTCTGGAGGTATGGAGCTATGGAGGTATGGAGCTATGGAGGTATGGAGCCACCAGAAAGCACCCTCCGTGGCTGGATCAATGGAAGTGTTTAGGTACCAGGCGGCCAAAGTGCCGAGGCCTCACGCTCGACCACGCCGGCGCAGAGTTCCAGCCGCTCGGATGAGCTCTGCCACTCTCCCGCCGCGCAGCCACCGGTAACGGGGAAATGTCGCCGCCTTGTGGACACGCCGTTGTAAATGAATGGGCTTTCGCACTTAGTGCAATTTTAGCCAACTCCGTGGCTGCAAGTATGGAAGT
>NW_028232018.1:487500-557500 GCF_054491065.1 Syngnathus leptorhynchus
GGGGTCGAATCTCGGCCTGTGTTTTCGGAGCCGGCCGGGCCTCACGCTCCCTCCTTGGATGGACAACATTCGTAGTTGACACTTTGTGTCATTTTATCCGAGCGGGCGGGCGCCGCGAGGCGGACCGTCCGGGGCGACTCTCGGCCTGTGTTTAAGGAGCCGGCCGGGCATCACGCTCCTTCCTTGGATGGACAACATTCGCAGTTGACACTTTGTGTCATTTTATCCGAGCGGACGGGCGCCGCGAGGCGGACCGTCCGGGGCGACTCTCGGCCTGTGTTTAAGGAGCCGGCCGGGCATCACGCTCCTTCCTTGGATGGACAACATTCGCAGTTGACACTTTGTGTCATTTTATCCGAGCAGACGGGCGCCGCGAGGCGGACCGTCCGGGGCGACTCTCGGCCTGTGTTTTCGGAGCCGGCCGGGCATCACGCTCCCTCCTTGGATGGACAACATTCGTAGTTGACACTTTGTGTCATTTTATCCGAGCAGACGGGCGCCGCGAGGCGGACCGTCCGGGGCGACTCTCGGCCTGTGTTTTCGGAGCCGGCCGGGCATCACGCTCCCTCCTTGGATGGACAACATTCGTAGTTGACACTTTGTGTCATTTTATCCGAGCAGACGGGCGCCGCGAGGCGGACCGTCCGGGGCGACTCTCGGCCTGTGTTTTCGGAGCCGGCCGGGCATCACGCTCCCTCCTTGGATGGACAACATTCGTAGTTGACACTTTGTGTCATTTTATCCGAGCGGACGGGCGCCGCGAGGCGGACCGTCCGGGGCGACTCTCGGCCTGTGTTTAAGGAGCCGGCCGGGCATCACGCTCCTTCCTTGGATGGACAACATTCGCAGTTGACACTTTGTGTCATTTTATCCGAGCGGGCGGGCGCCGCGAGGCGGACCGTCCGGGGCGACTCTCGGCCTGTGTTTAAGGAGCCGGCCGGGCATCACGCTCCTTCCTTGGATGGACAACATTCGCAGTTGACACTTTGTGTCATTTTGTTCGGCCTGTGTTTAAGGAGGCGGCCGTCCTCCACTCGGTCCGTGTTTAAGGAGCGACACTCGCGCTCCGGTTCGGCCTGTGTTTAAGGAGGCGGCCGTCCTCCCCTTGGTCTGTGTTAAGGGCGACACTCGGTCCGTGTTTAAGGAGCCTGGCCCTCGCGCTCCGGTTCGGCCTGTATTTAGGGAGGCGGCCGTCCTCCGCTTGGTCTGTGTTAAGGGCGACACTCGGTCCATGTTTGAGGAGCCTGGCCCTGACGCTCCTCTCCGGCCTGTGTTTAAGGAGGCGGCCGTCCTCCCCTTGGTCTGTGTTAAGGGCGACACTCGGTCCATGTTTGAGGAGCCTGGCCCTGACGCTCCTCTCCGGCCTGTGTTTAAGGAGGCGGCCGTCCTCCCCTTGGTCTGTGTTAAGGGCGACACTCGGTCCATGTTTGAGGAGCCTGGCCCTGACGCTCCTCTCCGGCCTGTGTTTAAGGAGGCGGCCGTCCTCCCCTTGGTCTGTGTTAAGGGCGACACTCGGTCCATGTTTGAGGAGCCTGGCCCTGACGCTCCTCTCCGGCCTGTGTTTAAGGAGGCGGCCGTCCTCCCCTTGGTCTGTGTTAAGGGCGACACTCGGTCCATGTTTGAGGAGCCTGGCCCTGACGCTCCTCTCCGGCCTGTGTTTAAGGAGGCGGCCGTCCTCCCCTTGGTCTGTGTTAAGGGCGACACTCGGTCCATGTTTAAGGAGCCTGGCCCTGACGCTCCTCTCCGGCCTGTGTTTAAGGAGGCGGCCGTCCTCCCCTTGGTCTGTGTTAAGGGCGACACTCGGTCCGTGTTTAAGGAGCCTGGCCCTCGCGCTCCGGTTCGGCCTGTATTTAGGGAGGCGGCCGTCCTCCGCTTGGTCTGTGTTAAGGGCGACACTCGGTCCGTGTTTAAGGAGCCGGCCCTGACGCTCCTCTTCGGCCTGTGTTTAAGGAGGCGGCCGTCCTCCACTTCCTTCCATGCACCACCACATTCGCAGTTGACACTTTGCCATTTTTTCAGAGAGGTGACACTTAGTCGTTTTTTCGAAAGTTGACACTTAGTCGTTTTTTCGAAAGTTGACACTTTGCCGTTTTTTCAGAGAGGTGACACTTAGCCGTTTTTTCGAAAGTTGACACTTAGCCGTTTTTTCGAAAGTTGACACTTAGCCGTTTTTTCGAAAGTTGACACTTAGCCGTTTTTTCGAAAGTTGACACTTAGTCACTTTTTCGCCACAGTGACACCTCCAGCGCGTGCCACGGCGCTTTTCAGGTCTTCTATCCGACCTTGTGCTGTCGAGGACGGCGTGTCCGACGCCGTGGGGAGACCAGCACCATCTCCTCCATACTCGTAAACGAGGTGCTTTGGAAAACGGGGGGAAAGTCGATGAGTACACTGACTACTGGGACCATTTCATTGTACTCTGGCGCACCTGAAGACCAAAAAAGGTACTGCACCTTAGCCCGGGTACCTCACCCCCTGGTACCTCGAGGAGAACTTAGAAAAATTTCGACAAATTTTTGGTGAGCTCCAGGGAAAGAGGCTGATTTTTCGCTTTTTGAGGCCGACCGCCGAACCGGCGCGGGGCGGACTCACAAGCCCCGCAGAGCCGTGGGCACTTAGTCGTTTTTTCAGAGAGGCGACACTTAGTCGTTTTTTCAGAGGCGACACTTAGTCGTTTTTTCGAAAGTTGACACTTAGCCGTTTTTTCGAAAGTCGACACTTAGCCGTTTTTTTGGAAAGTTGACACTTAGTCGTTTTTTCGAAAGTTGACACTTAGTCGTTTTTTCGCCACAATTGGCTCTGAGCTCCAGGGGGAGAGCCTGGTTTTTCCTTATTTCAGGCCGGCTGGGGAACCGGCGCGGGTCGGATGCACGAGCCCGGCAGAGCCGTGGGCACTTAGAAAATTTTCGCCGATTAAGCTGGGACCTCCAGGCGGAGACCGGCATTCCTCGTCCTCGGGGTTCGACCCAGGAACCGGCGCTGGGCAGACGCCGTAGCCACGCAGAGCCGTGGGCACTTAGAAAATATTCGCCAAGTTGGCTCTGAGCTCCAGGCGGAGAGGCTGGTTTTGCCTTATTTCAGGCCGGCTGGGGAACCGGCGCGGGTCGGATGCACGAGCCCGCAGAGCCGTGGGCACTTTGCCATTTTCTCAGAGTCGACACTTAGTCGTTTTTTCAGAGAGGCGACACTCTGTCGTTTTTTCGAAAGTTGACACTTTGCCGTTTTTTCAGAGAGGCGACACTTAGCCGTTTTTTCGAAAGTCGACACTTAGCCGTTTTTTCAGAGATGTGACACTTAGCCGTTTTTTCAGAGATGTGACACTTAGCCGTTTTTTCAGAGATGTGACACTTTGCCGTTTTTTCGAAAGTTGACACTTAGCCGTTTTTTCGAAAGTCGACACTTAGCCGTTTTTTCAGAGATGTGACACTTTGCCGTTTTTTCAAAAGTTGACACTTAGCCGTTTTTTCGAAAGTTGACACTTAGTCGTTTTTTCAGAGATGTGACACTTAGAAACTTTTTGCCAAGTTGGCTGTGAGCTCCAGGAGGAGACCGTTATTTTTCGTCATTCGAGGCCGACTGCGGAACCGGCGCTGGGCGGACGCCAAAGCTCGGCAGGGCCGTGGGCACTTAGAAACTTTTTGCCAAGTTGGCTGTGAGCTCCAGGAGGAGACCGTTATTTTTCGTCATTCGAGGCCGACTGCGGAACCGGCGCTGAGCGGACGCCAAAGCTCGGCAGGGCCGTGGGCACTTAGAAACTTTTTGCCAAGTTGGCTGTGAGCTCCAGGAGGAGACCGTTATTTTTCGTCATTCGAGGCCGACTGCGGAACCGGCGCTGGGCGGACGCCAAAGCTCGGCAGGGCCGTGGGCACTTAGAAACTTTTTGCCAAGTTGGCTGTGAGCTCCAGGAGGAGACCGTTATTTTTCGTCATTGGAGGCCGACTGCGGAACCGGCGCTGGGCGGACGCCAAAGCTCGGCAGGGCCGTGGGCACTTAGAAACTTTTTGCCAAGTTGGCTGTGAGCTCCAGGAGGAGACCGTTATTTTTCGTCATTCTAGGCCGGCTGCAGAACCGGCGCGGGTCGGATGCACGAGCCCGCAGAGCCGTGGGCACTTTGCCACTTTTTCGCCACAATTGGCTGTGAGCTCCAGGAGGAGACCGTTATTTTTCGTCATTCTAGGCCGGTTGCAGAACCGGCGCGGCTCGGATGCACGAGCCCGCAGAGCCGTGGGCACTTAGAAAATTTTCAGAGAGGCGACACTTTGCCATTTTTTCAGAGAGGTGACACTTAGTCGTTTTTTCGAAAGTTGACACTTAGCCGTTTTTTCGAAAGTTGACACTTAGCCGTTTTTTCGAAAGTTGACACTTAGTCGTTTTTTCGCCAAAGTGCCCACCTCCAGCGCGTGCCACGGCGCTTTCCAGGTCTTCTATCCGACCTTGTGCTGTCGAGGACGGCGTGTCCGACGCCGTGGGGAGACCAGCACCATCTCCTCCATACTCGTAAACGAGGTGCTTTGGAAAACGGGGGGAAAGTCGATGAGTACACTGACTACTGGGACCATTTCATTGTACTCTGGCGCACCTGAAGACCAAAAAAGGTACTGCACCTTAGCCCGGGTACCTCACCCCCTGGTACCTCGAGGAGAACTTAGAAAAATTTCGACAAATTTTTGGTGAGCTCCAGGGAGAGAGGCTGATTTTTCGCTTTTTGAGGCCGACCGCCGAACCGGCGCGGGGCGGACTCACAAGCCCCGCAGAGCCGTGGGCACTTAGTCGTTTTTTCAGAGAGGCGACACTTAGTCGTTTTTTCGAAAGTTGACACTTAGCCGTTTTTTCGAAAGTTGACACTTAGCCGTTTTTTCGAAAGTCGACACTTAGCCGTTTTTTCGAAAGGCGACACTTAGCCGTTTTTTCGAAAGTTGACACTTAGTCGTTTTTTCGCCACAATTGGCTCTGAGCTCCAGGGGGAGAGGCTGGTTTTGCCTTATTTCAGGCCGGCTGGGGAACCGGCGCGGGCCGGATGCACGAGCCCGCAGAGCCGTGGGCACTTTGCCGTTTTTTCAGAGAGGCGACACTTAGTCGTTTTTTCAGAGAGGCGACACTTAGCCGTTTTTTCGAAAGGTGACACTTAGCCGTTTTTTCGAAAGGCGACACTTAGCCGTTTTTTCGAAAGTTGACACTTAGTCGTTTTTTCGCCACAATTGGCTCTGAGCTCCAGGGGGAGAGGCTGGTTTTGCCTTATTTCAGGCCGGCTGGGGAACCGGCGCGGGTCGGATGCACGAGCCCGCAGAGCCGTGGGCACTCTGCCGTTTTTTCAGAGAGGCGACACTTAGTCGTTTTTTCAGAGAGGCGACACTTAGTCGTTTTTTCAGAGAGGCGACACTTAGCCGTTTTTTCGAAAGGCGACACTTAGCCGTTTTTTCGAAAGTTGACACTTAGTCGTTTTTTCGCCACAATTGGCTCTGAGCTCCAGGGGGAGAGGCTGGTTTTGCCTTATTTCAGGCCGGCTGGGGAACCGGCGCGGGTCGTATGCACGAGCCCGCAGAGCCGTGGGCACTTTGCCGTTTTTTCAGAGAGGCGACACTTAGTCGTTTTTTCAGAGAGGCGACACTTAGCCGTTTTTTCAGAGAGGCGACACTTAGCCGTTTTTTCAGAGAGGCGACACTTAGCCGTTTTTTCGAAAGGCGACACTTAGCCGTTTTTTCGAAAGGCGACACTTAGTCGTTTTTTCGCCACAATTGGCTCTGAGCTCCAGGGGGAGAGGCTGGTTTTGCCTTATTTCAGGCCGGCTGGGGAACCGGCGCGGGTCGGATGCACGAGCCCGCAGAGCCGTGGGCACTTTGCCGTTTTTTCAGAGAGGCGACACTTAGCCGTTTTTTCAGAGAGGCGACACTTAGTCGTTTTTTCAGAGAGGCGACACTTAGCCGTTTTTTCAGAGAGGCGACACAGCCGTTTTTTCGAAAGGCGACACTTAGCCGTTTTTTCGAAAGTCGACACTTAGCCGTTTTTTCGAAAGTTGACACTTAGTCGTTTTTTCGAAAGTTGACACTTAGTCGTTTTTTCGCCGATTTTGCTGGGACCTCCAGGCGGAGACCGGCGTTTTTTTGTCTTCCGGGTTCGACCCGGGAACCAGCGCCGAGCGGACACATTCGCTCGCAAGTGCCGTTGGCACTTAGAAAATTTTTCGTTTGTCATGAGCTCCGGGCGGAGACCGGCGTTTTTCGTCTTCCGGGTTCGACCCGGGAACCAGCGCCGAGCGGACACATTCGCTCGCAAGTGCCGTTGGCACTTAGAAAATTTTTCGTTTGTCATGAGCTCCGGGCGGAGACCGGCATTTTTCGTCATTCGGGGCCGACGGGGGAACCAGCCGGAGCGGACACTTTTGCTCGGAAGAGCCGTTGGCACTTAGAAAAAATTCCGTGTCTCGTGAGCTCCAGGGGGGACAGGCTGGTTTTATTCATCCGTAGCCGACATGGGAACCAGCGCGGAGCGGATTGGTGTTGCGCTGGCATATACCTCATCTCTCTCAGGGGTCCCCCTCATACTCGTGCTGATTGTGTTTTGGAAAACGGGGGGTAAGTGATGAGTACATTCCCCGAGTATTTATTCAACTTCTTCACCTTCACACGCAATTTCTTCAGGAATTGCAAATTCTAATTAAACACTAATTAGTGTGAAAGTGAAGACCTTCACACTATTGTTATTCTACTTTTTTGTTGTGCCCACTTTTTTGCCGCTTAACTACTTCCACATACTTCAACCGATTCACTCCGTTCCACTTTTCACTTATTCCAAATATTCAGGAATTGACCGCTCACATTTTATACATTCAAAAAATTTTCCGTTTTCGCAATATTCACAAATTTCCGGCAATTTTTTCCCCATTCATTCTTAATGGCATTCAACATTTCACATTTACGTTGTTCCAGTTTGAAATTCACATAATTCAACACATTCAAATCACATTGGGGACATTCCCAAACTTGGCAAATTCAAAAATTTCACGTTTTCATGTTTCAATTTTTCACAAAATTTCCTTTTTCACTTCTAATTTCTACATACTTCAACCGATTCAACTTGTTCCAACTTTCAACTGTTCATCTTTTCCCTACCTATTCCACACCTTCCCATTTAGCAAAAATTTCACATTTTTCAAATTTTAAATTCAACCAAATTTTCCAAAATTTCCTTTTTCCACTCTAATTTCTACATATTCCACACCTTCCCATTCAGCAAAAATTTCACATTTTTCAACATTCTTCAACCGATTCAACCCATTCCAATTTTATTCACTTTGTTCAACTTATGCTTACCATATTCAGCCCCTTCAACCCCACTTCCACTATGCTTCCACAATTCAACCCTTGACCCCCACTTCCAGTGTGGCGGCCATCTTGGATTGACCCTGAAGTGACCCCAATGACCCCTGAATGGACCGGAAGTGACCCCCAATGAACCGGAAGTGACCTCAGGCAAACCGAAAGTGACCCCAAATAGACCGGAAGTGACCCCAAATGAATCGGAAGTGACCCCAAATAAACCGGAAGTGACCTCAGCTAAACCGGAAGTGGCCTACATTGAACCGGAAGTGACCTCAGCTAAACCGGAAGTGACCTCAGGCGGACATGAAGTGACCTCAGGCGAACCGGAAGTGATCCCAAATAGACCGGAAGTGACCTCAGGCAAACCAGAAGTGACCCAAAATGAATCGGAAGTAACCCAAGTAAAACGGAAGTGGCCTACATTGAACCGGAAGTGACCCAAATAAACCGGAAATGACCTCAGCTAAACTGGAAGTTGCCTATATTGAACCGGAAGTGACCCAAATAAACCGGAAGTGGCCTAAATTAATCCGGAAGTGACCCAAATAAACCGGAAGTGACCCAAATTGAACCGAAATATTTATATTTATTCAAAATTCCACCAAATTCTCAGAAATTCCGTTTTTTACCTCTATTTTCCATAATTTCCAACTGATTCAACCCATTCCAACTTTCAACTCTTCATCTTTTTCTTTCCTATTCCCCAAATTCCCATTTCGCATAAATTCCACATTTCCAAATTTGAAATTCCACCAAATTCTCCAAAATTCCATCTTTCACCTCTAATTTCCACATTTTTCCACCGATTCAACCCATTCCGACTTTAAACTCTTCATCTTTTTCCTCCCTATTCCGCAAATTCCCATTTCCCATAGATTCCACATTTTCAAATTCGAAATTCCACCAAATTCTCCAAAATTCCGTTTCTCATCTCTAATTTCCACATTTTTCCACCTATTCAACCCATTCCCACTTTCAACTCTTCATCTTTTTCCTCCCTATTCCGCAAATTCCCATTTCCCATAGATTTCACATTTTCTAATTTGAAATTCCACCAAATTCTCAAAAATTCAATTTTTCACATCTAAATTCTACGTTTCTCTAAAAATTCAACTCATTCCAAAATCATTCCGCAGTATTCCCCCCCAAAAAAAATATTCAACTATTTGGCCTTCACACGCAATTTCTCCAGAAATTGCAAATTCTAGTTTTTATCGCGATGACGTCACACACCCCCCCCCCCCCCCTTCATCTCCAAATGGGCCCAAAATGGTACCGTTCGTTTGTGCTTCGTTTGTTCTGGTTTGTGCAGCAAAAAGTTTTGTTTGTGCTGGGTTGACGTCATCGCAATAAAAATAAATGTCTAATATCTACGAAACCAGAGCAGCACAAACAAAGCACAAACGAACGGTACCATTTTGGATACATTTGGAGGAAAAGGGGGGGCTGGGTGAGATCATCGCGATAAAAATAAATGTCTAATATGTACGAAACCAGAGCAGCACAAACAAAGCACGAACAAACTGTACCATTTTGGGTCCATTTGGAGGAAAAGGGTGGGGCTGGGTGACGTCATTGCTATAAAATAAATGTCTAATATCTATGAAACCGGAGCAGCACAAACAAAACTTTTTGCTGCACAATCCAGCACAAACAAAGCACAAACGAACGGTAGCATTTTGGGTCCATTTGGAGAAAAAGGGGGGGCTGGGTGAACTCTGGATGACCTATAAAAGAATCTTTTATAACTCGAAAATCGTTGCCGCACAAAAGAAAATTTTTGATGCAGAAACCAGCACAAACGAAACAGACTATTTTCCTTAAATTTTGTAGGGCGGGGGCAGCTTCACTCAGGTGAAACACCGCGGCTCGGGTCTCCCATAGCTACCGCAAGCTGAAGAGCGAGGTGTACGCCAGTAGCCGCTCATGTGTTGTCTTTTTCGGACGCTTTGTCACCACGCACGGACCCTCCCTCCACAATCCCAAAAGATAACCCTTTGGTGTGTGACATACCCATTTTTTCATTTTTTTTAGGAGTCGTGACATTCCTGACAGGTCCGTTTTATCTGATTTGCATTCTTCCACCGGTTTCTCCACTCCTGGCCCAAACATGAGGAGAGTAGCCGGCTTCGAGCGTGCCCTGAACGGCGTGCCCCTGTGACGAGCCCCCCGCCTCCCTCACCCTCTCCTCCCCTCCAGGAAACACCCAGCACTCGTCCAAGTGCGGGCACAACATGATTGTTTTCAAGCAGGAGAACGTCGAGGACTTTTATGAGATTGGAGACGAGCTGGGCAGGTGACTCACGCTCTTTCACTTCAAAATTGCCTTTGCATCTCCCCCCCCAACATGACCCATGCAAAATGTATAAAAATTGGGGGGAAAAATGTATCCCGTGAGGCCTTGACTTTCCCCAATGAATTGAATTGAAATACTAACAATCTGTTTCATCCTCCCAAAAAACGGCTATAAGGTGCTTTATAAGAAGAAGAATGCTACTATATAGTGGCATGACAAACAAAATTGTAGTAGCACAATTAAATGGTAAAAAATATATATAAAATAATAATTTCAGACACTACAATAATTCAATGGGCGGGAAGACCTGGCGGCAGCATTACTGAAACCTAGTACCGCTATGCTGCACTAGCAAGTGTGACTGTATCCTATTAATTTTTTCACAACTGCATGACATTCCTGCAACCTTGTGAAATGACTTTGGTAGGAAGACTACATTTTACTAGTCAGGCAAAACTATTGGTCAGCATTATGATGCTACTTGTAGCATCCGAGAAGCTCCTAGTACGTGACATAATCCTACCTATCACTGAGCCGAGTAATGTTACTAGTCGTTTATTTTAGTTGTGTACTAATAGGCAAAAAATGGCACCGGTATAGTATTAAAAAAAAAATCGCTAGCAAGAGGGCAAAGTGTGTACTAGTTTATGAATCTTAAGCCGGATAATGAGGATATGAAATGAATGAGAGGCAGAGGTGATCGATAGATAGATAGATAGATAGATAGATAGATAGATAGATAGATAGATAGATAGACAGACAGACAGACAGACAGACAGACAGACAGACAGACAGACAGACAGACAGACAGACAGACAGACAGACAGACAGACAGACATATTTATGATAGCTACATACATAGATACATACATAGATACATACATAGATAGATAGATACGTATATATTTTAGATTTGCATTTTTTTCAAGTTTATTATATTATATGCACGTGCTGCAACAATAAATCTTCATGAATATGTTCTCATTCGCTACATTATGGAGAAATGAATGTTAACCAAAAAAATTACAGTACTTTTTAAAGTCATGAAATATGGCTTAGACTATTGCATGAAATAAAATAATTTAAAAAAAGTTATGTTAAAAAGTGTTGAAATCTTATCCAGAGTTATGAATATTCTTATAAAACATATTTAAAATATTTTTTTACCCCAACTATGGAGATAAATTGGAATTGATCAAAATGATTTTAAATGTTAGAGTGCAGAGTTCCAATCCAGATTATACGAATAAAAAATGAACAAGGGTTAAAAACAGGTTTTAAAACAAACAAAACTGTAAATTCCAGAAACTATAAATGTCAAGTACAAATAAACACTCAGCATCCAAGTTAGACTTAAGCATGTCTTAAAACGATAAAAAAATAATTGAAATAAAACAAATCAATTCCTGCTCTGATTAGTTTTATATACTTGATAATTAGTGGCCATACTAACAAAGAATAAAATGTACCTCCACGAGTGGACGGTCCTTTCACTCCAGGTGTTTTCCAGCCTGCTGGAGAGCAGCGAGCACTTAATTGGCTGTTAATTGACTGCGTGTGTCTGCGTGTGTAAGCCGACTGAGCCAAATTTGCCAGCTCACGGCAAACGCCTTTCCCAAGTCACGCTCCCTCTGCTTCTGATTGGCCGCCTCTCCAATCAAAAAAAAAAAACAAATCCGACCAATAGGGAGCCACCAAGCTTCCGCGGTGCTCAAATCTGCTCTTTGACACAGGTTCCTTGACAATATAGTCATAAATGAATTAATTTCATGTCATGGTGTTTCTAGTAAACATATCTGAGTGCAGTGCTGATTTAGCTTGTTAGCTCATATCTTTATGAAGCTCCCTTTATATGCAAAGGTCTCATAAATGTTTCCAAATACCGCAAATTAAGGACGAGGTAGCGAGATGATTTTGAATGTGATGATTTTTAATGAAACATCCATTTAGATACACTTAGTATTGCAAAATCAAAATTTTTGTTGTTTTTTCTTTTTTTTTTTTCTGTTTACATTTATTTGATGGCATTATTTTATTAATTTCAACATTTCATTAATTTATTTTGGAATTTGTCATTTTTTATACTTTCTTTGGTTGTCTTATGTATATAATTATATTTTGTTCTTATGTTATCCCTTTCCACTTTATTTTGGTTAAAGATGCATACACATTATTTCGTTGTATTGTATGTATATACCTTTTGTGTTTTCCTAGTGTATTACTGGTCAATATTTGTAACAACCGCGTAATAGCCCTCTATCTAAGACACTGTGTGCAGCCTGGGGTTCTCTGGGGTCCTAACTCTTCCTCCATGTGTGGAGAAAGGGAGGGTTGAGTAGGTTTTTTAGGGCGTGTTTGAAGACCTGCAGGTGCAGCTTGACTCTCCACTTAGTCTCTTAATTTACGATGGGGGTTACAAGCGGCCACCCCACGCTGCAGTTTCCTGGTGAGGAATGCTTTGATCCGACGGGCCCGGGCCACAGCTCAGGTCGGAGGGATGCGCTCGTCACCAGGGTCTGAACACCTCCAGGTGTAACGTATTCTCTGTGGCTCATTAAGGACCCCTGGGATGATACTTTGAAGGAATTCTTGGCATCTTTTTTTTTTTAAAGTTACACCGGGAAATGTGGGACAGCCTGTAGATCTTGAAGGTCTTCCAGAGGTCGTTGTGGATGGTCTCAATTTCTCTGAGAGGGGGAGTCTTGGATTCTCAATAAAACTAGGGTTTGTGGGTCCCCCATGAAGAGCTACCTGTCCCTGTTGAAACCTGGGCTTCTTGAGGTGGTTCCAAAGAATCTTTGGAAGGCTTGAATGCCTTCTGAAGTGGTTCTAGGTTCTGTTCAAGAAGATATGGCAATCTTTGAAAGACTCTTGATGGGTTCAGGGCCCTTTGGAAGATTTAGAGTTCTTTTCTGTTGAGTCTTCTGAAGGGTTAAGGACTCTTGAATTAAATGTCGCTCATGTTCGAGACCATTTAAGGTTCTTGCAAGGATTCAAATGAGTCTTAAGACACTTAAAGGCATTCTAGGTCTTGTAGAAAAAATTTTGGTCTTCATAGAGGTCTGTGGGAGAGAAGAATAATTGTTTGAGAAGTTCCAAGTCACGTCAAATAAGATTTGCGGTTCTTCCAGCTGATCAACAAAGTCTTCATGAATGTTGGAATAATCTTGAGGAGTTCCAGATCTTGTTACAGAAAACTTTAGAGTACTTGTGACGGTTCAAATGAATCTTTGGAGGCTTTATTGACACATGACACTTTTCCAGAACTTCTGTTGGGTTCTGGAGATGTTGAATGGTCGTATGTCGTGTTGTTGACACACACCAAGCTGAAATGACATTTGATCACGTGCTGTCGTGTTTCTGATTGAAAGAGCAGCAACTAGCTGGAAGTGTCCCACTGAGAAGGAGGAGGTGGAGGTCCACTCCACGCCACTAAAAGTGTAAGTGGAGCGCTGTTATGTTAATTAGCCCGTGATGGACTCGCAACAACACATGCACTTAAGGACATAAGCAGACATGGCAAGCACCATTTGTCTTCGTCTCAAGTGCTTTGACAGCTTGACCCGACACCAGTCAAAAGACAACACGGCAGTTAACACACTAAATCAGTTCTCACCGTCAGTCATTTTGTTTTATACTTTTTCATTTCATGCATGTTGTTTTACTGTCAGTGATTGCTGTTTTATTTCTTTTGGAATTGATCATGCTTTGAAGACAATATTTCTACTGGGCTCTTCAGCTTTATTTGTGTGGTGTTGTCTAAATGTACATTGTAGGGGAAAACATTTAAATAAGTGTTCGTGTTCATCTTGAGTTGTAACTGAGGCCCTTTTCTTAGTCACGAAAAGCGTCAAATGTCGTTTTGACGTCCGAGCACTAGATGTCACACGAAGGCAGCTAAACGCAACGAGCTATATACACCCGGAGCGCTCATGCTGTGTTAACATTTGACCAGCAGGTGGCGGCATTTGTCACCTTATTTGAATGGAAGCAAACTGAACATGCTGCGCCACGCACATGCTGCAGATTCTGCAGATCCAGTTGTCCAAACATTCTGTTATATATGAAATGAGATTACATTATCTGATTCTGTTTACAAATATTCAAGGAAGACGTGAGTTTGGCTTTTATTTCTACTTGTCCAATGAAGCCACTAGGTGAATTTACAGATATCCATGTTTTTGGAGGCCACGCATTTAGTAACGCCTCATGCATTTCAAGAAAACTGATCTTTTTTAACAGTTGATCTTTATGCACTTTTGAGATCGGTGTCGTAGCAACTTAAAACTGTTAGCATCTCAAAGCAAACCAGGCAAAAGTGTTAATGGTTAAATTTGGTGAACATATAATCTGCGTTTTATTTTACCAGAAAGGAACAATTTTCTTGACCTAATTTGAGCCGCCCAGTTCTGTCGTAGCAACGTAGAACTGTTAGCATCTCAAAGCAAACCAGGCAAAAGTGTTGATGGTTAAATTTGGTGAACATATAATCTGTCTTTTATTTTACCAGAAAGAAACAATTTTCTTGACCTAATTTGAGCCGCCCTCTCTTCTCTGGTGGTGAAGAATACAGACTTGAGATTCTGCCATCTAGTGGTGAACACTATTATTACAACTTCAAACTGCTTCGCTACAGTAAACATTTTTACTTTCGAAAACTTATCAAGGGCTATTTGTAGTGTGACACGTGTTTCGGAGGTGTTTCATTTTTATGTTTGAATTGATTTACTTTCCGTTGTGTCCCAGTTAAAAATGTTGAAAGAGGATTTTGTGACACGAACCAGACGATTTCTATTTGGCTCATTTGCTTTTGTGTACAAAGTGGAGGTGGTGGCTGGGCTTTAATAAGGTGACATTTGACACAGTTTACACTTACAGTGTTTTATGTTTATTAGTCACACTGAACACATGCTCACAAACATGACAACGTGGAGGAAATAGACGTAAACGTGCGTACATTCACGAGTAGCGCTCACGTCATTGTTGGTATGGATCTGGTCAAAACAAACAAAAAGCGGTCTAGCCGGACGACTTCATTATCCGGGAATCAGCCGAATCCGAGCGTTCCTCGTAGTCCTCGTCGGGTGAGTGCAGGCCCCCTTTGGCCCCGGCCCCGCAGCCCTCCCCATCCTGGATGGCGCCGCGGGGCTCTTTTGTGACTCTGAAGTGGTGCTGATGTAGGAGCGAGGCCCCCCGGAAGACGGAGCCCCCGGGAGCTCCGGCCGGGCCGAAGGTTGATACGTATTGGGCGGCGGCGGCTGAGCGTAGCTGATATTGCTGCTGCAGGGCCACGGTGTTCCACAGGGTCACATCGTTGGGCACCAGGGAGCCGCCTGGGTCCCGGGTCAGGGAGTTTTCAGAACTAGCGGGTAGCGCGGATGCTGAAGGGGTACACCCAGGGCCTCCACTGAGGGCGACTCAGACGTGAAGCGCAGGGAGTCCGGCACCCTGACGGCGGAGCCCACCGACCACTTGGCCGAGTGGTAAGAGCCCAGGCTGTGCTCGAAAGGGTGCCCGCCCGGCGGAAGCACCAGAGGGTCTGGGTGCGATTCGGGGTGCGGCTGCCCACCCCGGCTGGACAACAGCACCTCGATGGCCCCTACCAGGTCGCCCCCGCAGCCTCGGAGAATGAGCTCCAAAACGGGTGCCTTGTGGCTCGAAAAGATTTTCTTGAGGACCTCCAGTGGGGGACGGTTGGCTCTGAGGCTGAAGGGAAGGTTGACTGAGCCGGCCAGACCCTCAATCAGCACCGCCCGGCTCCCTGGACTGGCAGGGCTCTTCTGGGGAGTCTCGGCGGCTTTGGCTTCTTTCTCTCCCGGGTGGCCGTCTGGGGGCTCCGGTGTGTAGCAGGAGTTTGGTTTGGAACCTTCTGGGGAGCTCACCTGATCTTGGTCTCGCTCTCCAGGACTGCCCTCGGTTTCGGGCCCAGACACGTCCCCACTCCCATCCTCTGGAGCTTCTGCAAAACAAGCAGCGCTGTTTTATATTTCCTGTTAGAGAGCAATAACCCAATTGTGAAATCACAATGGATAATAACGTATTTTGCGATGGATCCTGGTGAAGTCTGCCTAGCAACAAGTGACCCAGATTTTGGATAAATCAGATCAATTGTAAATGGAATTTGTGGTATGTTGTGCTGTTAATAATAAATTGTAAATTATTGTTTTTGGATTAAACGTGACATTTAACAATGGATTTTATTTTAAATTTGTGCAAAACAATGTTAACGTTTTAAAATATATATATAATGCATATTGTACACATATCATAAGTGTATTATTGTGAATTGGTTTTCATGCAGCAATGTATTTTATATGAAAAAGGTTTTTTACGAAAAAATATATTTTATGAACGTAAAAACAATATTTACATGTAACATTACATTTTTCATAAAATTGTTTTTATAAGCAGCAATATATGTGTGTTTTCTGTTATTGAAGTCTGTCAATGATTTTTAATTAAAATAAAAAACGTCCTTAGTCACGTGTCAGGCAATAATAATGATCATTTATCTTTATCTAGCGCCTCAAGTTTGTCATCTGCTCGGTCAATGTGCATGGCCATTGTGTAAATTTGATTGCTATCGTTTTGAATCCTTTAAAAATACGACAAGCCTCAAATGGACACAATTAAAACGCATTTGTTTATATCACGAACCATCCAAATAAATATCTGTTCAAAGTTGTTTTTTTACAGGCGGATATAAAAGCTGACATAAAATGTAGAGTGTACGACTTACATTTGTATTTGAGAATATAAAATTTTCCAAAGGCCGAGTGTGACATCAAAACAATTTGATCATTTGATCCAGGTACCCTTAAATCATTTACTGAAAACAGTGTTGTAATTTAAAATTATGTTGTTTTTAAAATATGTATTCTATATTATTATATATTTTTTGTTATTTTGTTCACAATAGTTACTTTATATTATGATGTGCACGACAAAAATTCCTTTTTAGACATAAAAATACATTCAGCTCACACTTTGCATGACAATGTAAAGAATTGCAGTGCATGCGTGTGTCATTTTGTGTTTACTGTATACGTTTGTACACAGGTGTATGTTTACATATAACAATATAAAACATTAATAATGCAATCCAGCATAAAATAAACAATGTAGTCCATGTTTCCTCCATAGTTTAAGATTTGATTTGATTAGATTCAATTTTTGTAAATTTTGAAACAAAGTTATATCGTTGGAATCCCTGCTTGACGATTGTGATCACGTAGTTTTTGTCATTTTAGATAGACGGCAACTAAAACTTGTTCACGTTTTTCATTGTTTTCCCCTGAAATATATTTCCAGTGTGTCTCTACTAAAATGAGTTATTCATCAAAAGAATCGTAAGTCCAAAAATGATCTGAATAAATCCAGAAGTAGTGTTGACTGCTTTCAAAACGTGGGCCCGCCTTACTGCGTCTTTCTTCCGCGCTCCTCCGGCCGGCGTCGGACTCGCCGCCGGTTGCCGCGGCAGCCGCTGCCGCCGCCGCGGCCCCCTCGGCCGGCACGACCCTGAGGGCCTCCGGGATGAGGCTGTCCAGGCTCTCGTTGGCCTGCTGCCAGCGCAGCGCCACCTGCGCGGCCATGACGCGCTGCCTCTCGATGATGAGGATGCACTTGTCGCAGGCACAGTCCTTGAAGAGGCAGTACCTCTTGTGGCCCTTCAGCCACGACAGCACGCCGTGGTTCCGGCACCGCGCGCATTTGGGCGTCCGCTGGAGGGGAGCCGTAGCCGTTCATCACCCACCCAGATGTGCTTTGCGCACTGTACTTGTCACACGCTCGAGATGAGAGAGACAAGAGTGAAGGGACGGGGACCCGGGTGGCGCGGGGGAAGGTTGGGGTGGCTTACTTTACACGCCCACCCACCCGGCTGTCTATCAATCAGAACGTGCACGTCAACCACAACTGTTCCTTCGTTGGAAAATATAGGCAAAAACGTTTTACATAGAGGAAACACCTTAGTTGACTTTAGTTTTCTTTGGTGAATAATTCAATATCTGAAGTTATACAAGGCTGTCAATCAAAACGTACACGGGACCGATGTGGTCAGTACTTGGGAAATATGCAAAAAAGAATCACTTATTACATTTTAGGATTTTTTTTCGAGAGGGACGAGTGATGACGTTTGTTTATTTTATGTTTTAATCTGTAAGATATTAAGCAAAAATTTCAAATTGGACACCAAAAATGTTTTATTCAAACTTAGAATTGGATGTTTATAAAGAAAGAAATATATATATATATATATATATATATATATATATATATATATATATATATATATATATATATATATATATATATATATATATATATATATATATATATATATTATGGACTGGAGGGATTTAAATATTTGTATCGTAGTTGGGGTATGACATGATTTGATTTTTGTTTAGGTAACTATGGTGAGAAGCTAATAATAAAAATCACAAAGAAGCCCCCAAAAGTGTCTGGGGGTTACATCCTTGACCTAGATCTGCATTAAAAATGTTGACATTCTAGCTTCTCCTCCATGCCACTACTCCATTAAGCATAGTGGAGACACTTTGAATTGTCGTTCGCGCCAGCCTGCTCCCCAACAAACCATCGGCTATTAAACTGGAACAAATAAAAGAGCAATCTAGACGGAACTCATCTGCAACTTTTAGAACTTGTACGTTTTTTATGCGCTGCAGTGAATACAGAATTGAGTAGCATCGCCTAATGGAGGTCGCTGTTAGTTTATTGAAGCACATCACGGGATGGATGGTGGGCCAGCCAAGCAAGTGGGGCTATTAAGCTTTTAATTGGAAAATGGCCCAGCACCTCTTCAAGGTGACTAGACGGGTAGGGACAGACTGCGGGTCCGACTCAGAACTCGCTTGTGCACTTTACCTGTCAGTGGCAACACTGGCAATAGGAAAATTTATATTGCGAGGAAAGGGGACTTTCAAGTAAATTAATGTTAAAAATGTACAATGTGACAACAATATTTCAATTATATTTTTGAAAATGAGTATTAAGGAGTCTGAATTTGGATATTTTTTTCAATAATGTTTTAATCAAGGATTTTATTTATTTCACACCTAGTTTTAAATGTGATTGATTATTGAAAAATTTGAGTATGTACAAATGTGAAATTTTTACATAGATATTTTTTTAAATATTTTTCACTCCATATTTTTATAAAGCTTCACGTCACATTGAAAAATATGAATATCCTCAATAAAACAATAAAATCAATGAAAATAACAGTTTTAAATGTAGTCTAAAATTATTTTTTAAATTACATGAAAGTTGACTGTCAAGTTCAAAATGAAATCAAGACAATTACTTGTATATTAAACATGTTTACCTTGGTAAAGTTCACATCACAAATGCTAAGAAACAAAGCAAAAACACCAAAGACAAACAGTGGAGCAGTACATGCAGATTATGTTCTGCAAAATAACCTTTTTTTTTGTTTTACACTTCTGGATAACCCTACTAACAACATTGGAATTGTTACTTGAAACATTGGTGGTAACAGTTTTGGACTTGGGGGGACTCAACAAAATGGTTGTTGGGCACAAGTAGAAAATTGCTGCGATTAGGAGGCGCTGATTGTGGGGCGGGGCTTGTTGTCACCGGGCATTTGATTTAAGAGTCCCTGGGGGAGCAATTTGTTGGCACGTCTCAATCAAGTTTGAACACATTCAGTCTGTGTCTGAAAATACGCACGCACGCACGCAATTGTCAGACTAGGATAGCAAAAAAATTGAATCCTCTTGATGCTCATTAGATTTCGCAGGACCAAGTTTAGTTTGACTTTTGAAGGTGAAACTAACACTGCAGGCCAGCAGGGGGCGTCGTGTCGTGGGGAGGGGGGCAATGGCGACACACTGTTCTTCCCGTGATAAAATGGCCTCCCTTAACTAAAGTCGTAAAAGCGCCGACCATGAAAGTCAATCTTGTGTCAAATCCAATTAAGTCATTATCTGACTGATTGTATCTTTAATTGAAAACAGAAGTGACAGTAAATTTGTGTGATATATCAGCCTCAATCGATACTAGAGCCGCCTCTGATTTATGACGGCGTGGCGCTTATAGGTAACTCCACATTCTTCTCTCTAAAACCACTCGGGGATGAAATTAAGAGTAAGTGCGTTTCATAAAGGAAAAAAAAAAAGAACAAGACGGCAGCGTTATTGATTCCAGCAGATGGGGCACGACCCGCTGAGTGTTAGCTCAAAGAAAACACTCGGACTTTGTTTTCCGACGCCCCTCATCATTTCAGTGCCGCAAACAGACTTGTAGCCACATAAACTCAAGAAAACACTTCACATGAAGAATCTCCTTGAGGCGCCAGAACATTTTTACGCTTTTAATATTAACACAACTGTAGAGGAAAGAGTTGAGGATGCTTTGGCCTTAGCCACACAAGACTTTCAGCAAAATGTACCCGACTCAACGTGCATTTGCCGTCATCGTCATTTGCAGACAAATGATCAGTTTGGCTGCCAATTTAGTTTTGGAGCAAGTCATTTGAATTTTTTGGTGTTTTTTTTTTAAGAAAAACCCTTGGGATGGACGTTGGACGCAGTCTCATCAATGAATCTTTATTAGGGTCATGAAAAAAATCATGTAAAATCAACCGTTATAGGAAAAATATTTAAGAAACACTTAACAAAATAAAATGTAATTTCTCGTTGATTAATAAAATAATCAAACGTATTATTCTATAAAATTGACTTTATGTTGTGAAAATTCTGTTAGCTGTTGATTTGAATGATTAGTGGAGTAAGTTTGTTGGTTAAAAGTGTCGCTTGTCGTGCAAAAACCGAAGCGTGGCGTTCATTCGCCCACATCTTTGTTGATGACAAGACGGCCGGAACCGTTGCGTCCCTCATCCTGCTCCAGGTTGATGTCCGCGAGGTCGCGGAAGGTCATCGAGTGCGGGGCGCCGCCCTCGCCGCTGTCCAATATGGCTGCACATGCAAAAACGAGACAGACAAGATTAAAACATACAAAGGGAACACTAAAACACCGCGTGAGAAGACAAAAAGTACAGTAAACATCAGAAGACGAATTCTAATCTGTGTGCACGTGTGAGGGGGGGAGACAAAATGGCGACAAAAGACTTGTTCAATAAGCCCCTGTGCTGCATTGGCACTCGATCCTGGACGCAAAGCAACTAATCACAGCTTTTACAATGACAGTACATTATACGCGCACACAAACGCACACATATACGCACAGATCAGAATATGGTCGTCACACTTTACAGTATAATCGCAGTATAAATTCAGAACTGCCAGATGCAACCTACCCAACTCTATTTTTCTTACAGTCAACCCTAAAAATTTATCCGGCCCTTCCAACAAGCCCTCAACTTCAAAGTCCGGTTCCAAAGTAGAATTTAGGTTTCAAATTAGGGTTAGGCTATTAAAGTCGGCTTTCAAAGTAGGGTTTTTAAGGTTTAGATTTCAAATTAGGGTCTTAAAGTTGGACTGGGGTTTTAAATTTGAGTTTCCAAGTAGAGGAAAGAATAAATACATGTTGAACATTAGTAGGGGGCGCTAGAGAGACTTTTGTATTCATATATAACAATTTTAAAAGATCCAATTGTTCGCCAGGCTCGACTTGAAAAAGTCGACCAAAAAAGACTAAAAAAGTAATTTTTTAAAATAAATAGGTAAAGCCGTTAAAATTTCTATTTGAGTGTTACAATATTAAAGGCGTATTTGCATTTACATCAGCATTCCGAGTTTCCTGGCTTCCTTCGATGCGATTGGCCGGCGCTCCCTCCCTGCCGTCCTCCTCCCTGTTGTGTTGTGAGGTCATTTCTCTCCTCATTAACTTCCTGATAGGTTTGAGACGCCCACTTTTTTTGTTTTGCTCATCTGCACTTTGTCACCACTTTCAAACGGCCACCTTCATCATTAAAAGGGATGTTTGTGTTGCGAGATGCAGCCGCTGTGCTGTGCTTGTACGCCATTAAAGCCTCCGAGTGTGTGTGTGTGTGTGTGTGTGTGTGTGTGTGTGTGTGTGTGTGTGTGTGTGTGTGTGTGTGTGTGTGTGTGTGTGTGTGTGTGTGTGTGTGTGTGTATATAGAATTAAAGGTGCTGGGTGATGTTAAATGAGGACACGGCCCACATGTTTGCCGTCTAATTCACTTTCCTGTCACATTTGTTTGCGAAATCCGAGTGTGACATGATTTTCATTGTCAATTAGCCCCATGTAGCTGCTACTCAATTATTAATAATTAGTGACGGCCATTTGACTACATTTGGGTAATTACTTCAGGGGGGGGAATGACAAATTCAAACAGTTAATCCTATATTTATATACCTGAAAGCCAAGAAAGTGAAAATGGAATGTAAGTACGGGAAAATGACACTCGTGAAAAAAAACACAAGGCCATAAAAAGATGACAATGAAAAACAGCAGGAGCTAATGCTAATGAAAGCAAGCATCACAAGATTTTTGTGTAGTGAGCATCAACACGGCTATTTTGCTTCTTCTTTGGCTTACTGTGACTTTAGCGGCAGTTGGTGTTGAAAATGTTCGTGCTGCTGGGAATAAGCAACTTTTGCCTCAATGGCCGTCCCTCAGGGGCCGAACAATAGAAGGCTCGCTTTTATTATTTTTTATTTTTGTGAGACGGGACAAAAGTGGGCGTCGGCAACCTCCCATCGTGCTGGCTAAAGAGAGTGTGGGAGTGCATCAAAGTGCAATGGTTGCCCGTCACGCTGAGCAATAAAAGTTCTCACGGGACAGCATCATCTCTCGCTGGCTGTCAAGATAGTCGGAGTCGCTCTGCCAGTATGCGCATTGCGCCGCGTTATGGGGGTGAGCATGAAATAATGCTCAAGCAAACATACCGCCCACTTGTCACCACCTCCAACAGCAAAATCCTCTCTCCTTTGTGTAACCCTTAAAATGTACATTTGAGCGGGAATGGATTTGAAATAGGGTTGAACAATTCAGCAAATCGACATCACAATGTAATAAAATGCAGATCACAAAAGCTTTTCGAAATAAAAAAAACGGTGCTACATGTTGGATCATATTTATTTGATAAGTGCAGTGCTTAAGAAGTATAACATCTTGCGCAATACAGCTTTTCCCATGGGTGGCAATTTATCACTATGACGTTTCTACCTAGGAAGGAATGTAGGAAGAAAATCAGTTCAGAGCTGGTAAGGAAGGCACAGAGGCAGGTTCAAGTGACTCAAGCAAAGATGGAAAGTGCAACGGAGCGAAAGAAGACAGGAAGGAAACTCAAGAAAGACAAGCTTGTCGGAAAAAAAGTCGGCTCAATTCATAAAGGCTAAAGTTCAGGTTGTTGCAATTCCACTCCAGCCCTGTAGGTGTCTCTACTGCAAACCATTCACTGTCAAAACAAATCAAGCAAACGTTTCCACCATCTGTGAACATGCTACATGCTAAAAACAGCGCTAACAAAACAATAATAGTACCAAACAGGACATCGTCAAATCAGAAATGTCCTCAGAACCTTTGAGAATATGTTTCAACATTGTCCAAAGTCAATGGAAAAAGTCCAACACAAACTATCAAAGGAAATGAAGAGTCGCTGTAGTTCGGGGCCACGCTCACAATTAGCACGAGCCGTTAGCGCGGCAACAGCAATTCAATCTTCAGAATGAAAAGTAGCCTGTCACATGACAAGGTTAGCTTGGGATGAAATGGCTCCCATTAAAATGATACGAGCTCAAAATGTCCCTGGACACTTTTGTGCTTTTGTGTGCTTTTGTGTGCGTGTGTGCGTGCGTGCGTGCGTGCGTGCGTGCGAGTGTGCGTGCGTGCGTGCGTGCGTGCGTGTGTGTGTGTGTGTGGTTCGTCGTCATCAGCCGGCTCAGCGCAACCTAATGATCTGGAAAACTCAGTCAAAGGGCAGCCAGGCAGACGGCCTTTAAACATGGCGGCTCACGCCACTTCGAATGTTCACCCCGACTTTTTGTCCATCCATTCCGTCGAGACTTTTTCTTCATGACTTTGAATTGAGAATGAAACAACCAGATAAAAAGAAATCGCAAAAGATGTGACGCTTGACAATCAAGCACTGAATCAACGATCAAATCAGACGACCGCAATATTTATGAAAAGGAAAAATGAATGAATGAATGTTTGGCAGGTGTAAGGTGCCTCCCGCTAGTTCCTGGTTCTGTCTGGTCCACATTTGGACCGCTTTGTTTGGGTCACCAAAATAAAAGCACACTTCTATTCGAGCAGTTTAAGCGTTCAGGTCGGGCACAAGTGACGACAACACATAGAGATTCTTCAAGAATGAAACTGATAAAAAAAAAAAAAATTCTACCATTTGTCCTCTTGTGCCTTTTACAAAGAATCCAGTGAAGCAGGATATTGCACCACTGTGTACACTTTCACACGGCCTTCAACGTAATAGGGAAAGGGTGGACATGGGGAGTTTCTTGACTGGGAATTCTGGGCTTCAAAGAACAAAATGGCGGGATCGGTTTTCGCCTCAATTCAAAGAAGATTACAGATGAGTCTGACCTTGACACCTCTGTGACATCATGATATTCCACAGAGGAGGCTTATTTTAAAAACAAAAGACTAGTTATATGAAAATGTATCAATGTTGATGATACGACACCTGCAGACCTATTACACTGCTGAATGACTTATGGGTTGGATAAGATTAGCGAGTCCTCTTGGCCCCGATTCAAGGCCGCACAGTCTGGGACTTGATCGCAGAAAGCTCAGGCGAGCGTAAGGAATGTTGCACAGGCATGTCGCTGCGGCCAATACCGGTTTCTTTTGTTAACGTGCTGGATGCGGACCAACCGTGTGATAAGGTGCGGGATCCGTGCGCACGAGATGGAACCCTAGAAAATGGCCGCAACGAGGGGATGAGGCGGGGGGACCCTCAAAGGAAACAGACAGGTGAAAGTCCAAAACAATTACAAAAGATATACGGGGGTCTTAAAACCCTGCTGGTGCTTCACTCGGTGAAATGAAGGAAAAATTTGGCGGCAGTATCGGAAGTGTAACAATTTGCATTGATAGTCAAGTTTGATAGCTCGAGACAAATCAAGTTTTTTTTTTGCACATTTAAGACTTCTCCTCCAGGAAATGTGATGTCATGGGGGCTCAGATTTGAATGACACATTTTGAGAAGAATAAAAAATATCTTTTTATATTTTTGACACATTTTGAAGTCTAATGGGAAGTTCCGGTATACATCGTAGTGTTATTTATTTATTTATTTATTTATTTATTTATTTATTTATTTAGAATTCAGGGCCACTTCAAGAAAAGTGTGTGTGCGTGTCATAGGTCACTCACCGGCGCCGATGGCCTCAGAGCAGTTGATGTCCTCCAGACTGTAGTAGGAAATGTCCAACCCCTGCAGCAGGTAAGTGGCTGCAGAGTAGTAAGGTTGCATGTGGTGGCACTGCGGCGTCACGCTCCAGCCCGACATATGGCCGCCGTCTCCATAGGGCACCTGTCCGGTTAAAAAAAAAAAAAAAAACTGGTCAGAGTCTTCGGCAGCGCACGGCAAACTTTTGCAACGCGTCGATTCGCTGGCGTAGGCCGCTTTTCCAATTTCACTTTTTATGGAATGTGATTTCTGTCAGCGCCAATAGCAATACGTCAGCCACCTTGTCCACACCATCAGCTCGCTGACAGCTTTACAAACTGTTATTTAAGCGACACTCAGCTCTTGTATTAGGCTCTGAAAAATACAACATAGATTGGACGGGTGGGCGGGGGGATGGGGGATTGCAGGGGTCGCTTGTCTTGGAGGGATAGCAAACCAAGATGGTCCTCATATTAATATTATTACTTTATATTTGCATTCTGAAGTCAATCAGAAGTTTGTCTGCTTTGATACAAAATCAAAATATCACACTTTCACATCTTTGACTCCAATCTTAACTTTTTTTCTTCAGTAAATTTGACGTTTTCCCAAATAGAAATTTGGAGAACAAATCCAGGGAAGATTGGCCGCTGTGTGTTAGTTTTGGGGGCTTGCACCTCCCTGAGAGGTCTTGACTTTGTTATCAGGCCCCATCTCGCGTCTGCACCCTTATTTGATTTCCCATCACCCACCTGCATGGCAGCCAAGCACCAGTGAGTGTGCAGCAAAGCACCGATTTTTTAGATGCCTCACACGATAAATGACTAAATGTTTCCGCAAAGAAATGTGCTCCTTTTAAAATCAGGACATTATCAGAAAAATATTGCCGTGTTGTAAGATTATAAAAGTTAAAAAGTAGCTTTTTAAAACACCTCTTCACTAAAGCAGTTTCAAAGATTGTAGTTTTAAGGAAGTCGAATGGATGACTTTAAAGAAGTCAAAGACTTTATTTGAAGTCATTTGAAAATTCAACATGTCACCTTCATTAAACATTTATCAATAACATTTTGGATGGACAATAGATGCGACGAGTTTGAGGAATCCAAATACTAGCAGTGAGTGACAAACATGAAATATGAAAATAGACTGTATACAAGTGTCGTGTGTCTGAGGCACCTTCACTTTGACGCAAAGACAATCAAGCGACCGTCTGAATTTGAATAAGCTCGAGATGACAGCTTGGCTAAAAATACCATCAATCATTGAGCGGGATGGCTAAATTATGCTAAGGAGTGCTAACTGATTAGCATTAAAGCGCCGGCTTTCAGCCTCTGCGCGCTGAGGCGAAGCCATTTGTTCCCGCGCCGACAGACAATACCATTAACCTTTGCAATTCGGCCTGGGCCGCCTAGCACGTGGTGACCCCGACGCGTCGTGTTGCTCAGGGTGGGGCTGACTAACATTTATCATGAAAACTAAAACACCTCATTCCCGATTGCTCAATTTGGAAAGCTCATTACGGTCGACACTGCGGAGATACATTGACGCTAAAGTCAAAGTCCGCTTTATTGTCAATTTCTTCACATGCCAGGCACACAAAGAGATCGAAATTACGTTTCCCACCGTCCCACGGTGACTAGACAGTACACAACACTCACATCAAACAGCACAAAGAGTAAAAATGAACAGACAAGAGCAACAAATAAGTAATAAGCAAATAACCCAAATAATAAACAATAAATAAATAAATAGACAAATAAGAGCAGCAAAATGGAGCAAGCGCGCTAATAGCAGACAGCCAGACAAGGTCGAGTGAGGTTTAATCAGGCCGACTGAGTATCTACGCAAGCAAGAAGCCTGAACTCTGCACTCTAACATTTAAAATCATTTTGATCAATTCCAATTTATCTCCATAGTTGGGGTAAAAAAAACATTTTAAATATGTTTTATAAGAATATTCATAACTCTGGATAAGAATTCAACACTTTTTAACATAACTTTTTTAAAATTATTTTATTTCATGCAATAGTCTAAGCCATATTTCATGACTTTAAAAAGTACTGTAATTTTTTTGGTTAACATTCATTTCTCCATAATGTAGCGAATGAGAACATATTCATGAAGATTTATTGCTGCAGCACGTGCATGTAATATAATAAACTTGAAAAAAATGCAAATCTAAAATATATACGTATCTATCTATCTATGTATGTATCTATGTATGTAGCTATCATAAATATGTCTGGTATGTATGCCAATAAGCCTTTAACATTTTTCCTCCTTAAAATTGGTTTCAGAAATTGTTTCAATTGTTTCAATTGTTTTTTTGTTTTTTTTTGTTTTTTTGGTTTTTTGTGTTTTTGCTTTGAATTACGACAAAACATTTGAGATTATACAAGGCGGTGAACTCAAATAAAATTGCATCACAACAAGCATCAGTTTGGTAATTCTTCAAACCTAATGTCAAAGTAAACATAAAACAAAAAAACTACCCACTTGAATTGGTATTGGTATCGGCTGGTACATGATAAAATTCTCCGATACTGTAAAAAACAATCGTAATTGTAAAAAATCTTTTTTTTTAAACTAATAATAAAATAAAGGTTAAAATTGAACAATATAACTTGTGTACCACTATAGAACCGAGGTCCATAAAGTCTTATAATCAAGGTTGCAGAAAGGATTATTCCCATTGTTGTCACCTGGTGAGGTTGATAGTGGTGTGGTTGTAGCAGAGGGGGCTGGTACATGTTAAGGGGGGAGGTCCTCAACTGCAGCTCATCTTGAACGTCAACTTGCGCCCTGCTAGTCTCTGCCGCCCAGCTGGAACGACTCCCCGCACCTGACAAACACAACACACCCCCAGTCAGTCTTTGCTCCCAGGCGCCCTCTACAGCTAGGAGCAGGAATAGAAAGCAACCAGAGCTCGCCTCCTTTTTGTTCCCGCTCTTGCGGTGGCGGAAGCGGCCTTGACCTGTCATGCAGTGCGCCACCTAAAATTGTGTTCTCAGATACCAGAGTGAACACTGTATCAACAAGCGTGTCTCACGCCTTTTCCCATGCATAAGCTTTTCATGATACTATTACATGCTGTATCTATCACGAGGTTTGTCACAATAACGAATGTATCTCGGCCAAGGACAAGCTGTTTGATAAAGTTGCCAAATATGTAATAACGTGATATACATCTGATAACTGCCTGATAGCTGGATCAATTAACCTTTTTTTTTCTCTCTAATAACATCGTGCCCTATTTGCCCCAAAACATTCTGCACACAGTCTTCTGATGAATATTGTGTACGTAAATTTCTTCTGGTTTAATATTGGTCTTTCAAAAATAAGTCAGGAAAAAATGAAAGCAACAGCCATTTTTGTCAAACCCAGATGAGTTATAGGTAGAACACTCGAGCTCCTCAGAGGAAAGCCAGAGGCCGGAGTTCAACTCGTGACCTCTGAACTGTTATAAGTCAACCCTGCTTATGTGCAAGTTTCACACTTGTGATGACATCACAGCATTGCAACATGACGTCAAGTACGAGAACTGCAGACCCTCAGTTCATTTTTCACATCATGTCCTCTTAAAAATTATCCGTAGATCTTTGACACATCAGATATTTCCAAAACATTGCCTGCGCAGTTCATAAATGTTTTATGATGATTGTTGCCTAACCTTCGTCAGACAGCAGAGAAGAAGAATCGCTGGCCAGTGTCAGGGGTCGTCCTTGGGCCGCCGACGGGCGGCGGGGCTCTTCTTTACTTTTCACCACAAATGCCGTGGTGGCCTGCTTTCCCAGGTTGCAAATGCCTAGCTTCTCGTCCTCAGCCTGCGCTCTCCTCAAGGCAACCTGGAAAACCAACAAATGACTTGCAGGTAAAGCTTCAGACAATGTTACCAGGTGGATGGATGTGTGAATGTACGTTTACCTGAGCCGCCATGATCCTCTGCCTGTCCATTATGAGCTTGCACCTTTCACATTGGCAATCCTTCCACAGGCAGAACCGCTTGTGGCCCTTCAGTTTGGACACCAAGCCGTGGTTGCGACAGCGGGCGCACTTGGGCTCTCGAGGTCCGCGCCGCTGCGTCGATGACGACTTGCCGGGCGGAGGTGCCAGCTTGCTCATGGCCGGGCTTGCTCGCAAATGAAGTCCTACAGGAACTTTTGTTTTCCCCACCAAGGGTGGAGTTATTCTACACAAGTGGGAGGAAGTGGGAGCTAGATACAGCCCCCCACCATCATTCTATGTGGCCCGCGAAGACAAATTGTGCATCACATTTGTGTGTCATTACTAGAATTGCAAATTGTCTTCACTTTATCTAATACCTTTTTTTATAATTTAACCAGTTTTTACTCGACTGATTTGAAAACGACTTATTTGACAATTTGTTTTGTAGCTTTTACTGTATATAATATGAGGTGCTCATACATTCATAAATTTGTTTGACACCCTTGCGCTAAGCCCATTAGCCTTCATTATTGATTTGATATATGTAGAGATCTGCAAAGTATAGAAAATAAGGATCTAAAATAGTTTTCAGTGTTTTCATCTCAAGAAAGGCAGAAAAGTAGCAACTCATACTCAAGTAGGAATACCAGTATTTGTGAAAATAATGTACTCTGGTAAAATACTGATTTAAGATTTTGACTTTAGAAATAGTACAGAAAAAAATGATCTCCAGTAAAAAAAAAAACAACAACGTTTATTTGTGTCAGTCATTTTTAAGTTTTATTATAAAGCTCCAGAACAACGTGAATGGCACGTTTGACTCACAGATATAATGGCCTTCTTTTTTCTTTAAAATTCTTTTTTTGTCAATTGTATTTAGCAGTTGTAATCGTGCCCATTTTATTGCGACGCGTTTATATTTTTAACACTTTAAAACATCAGAAATAAACTCAAATTTCACCTCTCAGACAATGGGGGCGGAGCTTATTGAAGTGCTGGGTAGGTACAGTACCATTTGTCGCCAGCAAGTGACGCACTCCCCATATGGTTGAGGTTGGTATTTGAATTTTGGTCAGTCGATAGTTTATAATTTTCGATTGTGAATAGAGTTAAAAACAAAAACCAGCATGAGATGACGCATCATTTTGGGAATTGTTTAATTTAAAATAAAGTTAAAAAGAAGGCCCTTTGGGGTCCGTGTGACGTTTCAGTCCAGCGCACGTTGAGCCACGCCTCGAAGTGCGCCCCGCACTCAGCCAACGCCGACTTGGCAATGGAGGGAGGCGACGAGAGAAAACAGAGGAGCTTAACACGGAGAGGAGGGATGTCTGGTGGAAGTCGAAGACCAGTTCCACCACCTGGGCTTTCTGCAGCGGCGTGACACGGCAGCAGATCACCGCTTTGCACATGCACGCCGGGCGCAGGAAGTCGAGTTCCATGCTGCGTTCCAACGCGTATGCCTGCCACAACAAAAAACTAACACCAATGTAACTCTTGACTCGGGTCCGACCCATATGGAATTTCTTTTTGGCTGATGTTGAGTACCATATTTGACATCATAAAACTCCGATAATTGGAACGGTTGTGTGCAATTTTCTTTTCTTTACAGGTTGTGATGTGTTAATAAGTAAAAAATAAAGCAACATTGACATTCCACAAAAAGGAGTTAAGAGCTCATTTAAAAGCCAGCAAGATTAGAAACATGCTAATAAAAAAAAGTTTCATGGGCTGTACCAGACTGTGTCCGTTGATGACAAGGCCATACTCGCCGTTCACCGATTCATCCGCGAGGACCTTCACACTTTTACCCAGAGTCCTCTCTGGCAAAAATGTGCAATCCTCAGTGGCACCTGGTTTCATGGACTTCTGCGCATTCCTGGCACATGTGCAAGAATAAATTAAGGAAAAAACACAATTAAAAATGGTAGGAACAAAAAAAATCATCAATAGCTACCTGAGCTCCTTGCCTCACATCCTCCGGTGAGTTGCCAGAAATGACAAAGACGTCGTTCATCTCCTCACGTAGCAGGTTGCACGAGTATGCAGATAAGTGGTACGCAACTGAGGAATAATGAATGAAACAAAATCAACTGACACAAAAAAAACAGAATCTAAATGAATATCACAACTAAAGAAATTCTGGAAACAATATAAAACTTTTAACTCTAAAAGGTCAACTAAGCAAGGCAGATCAATTCGAAATAAAATAAGGCAAAAAAAAAAATTTCAAATTAAAAGCTGAAAGAAAAGCAACAAAAAACAATTAGCTATTACATGTATTTAAAACTTGAATACCTTGCTTGTCGCCAGTAAGAACCCAGATTTTGATGTCGGCTTTGGACAGCTGCTCGATGGTCTGTGCTACTCTGTCCTGCAGCTTGTCTTCGATCGCCGTCGCCCCTAGCAACTGGACGGGCATACGTGACAGCTTACCACATCGGCTTCAACTTGGCGCAACTTGCCCGGGCCGCCTACCAGCAGGTCGGTCTCGATCTCCTCGTACAGCTGCTCCAGTTTGTCCTCGTGCCCTTCCAGCGCCGTGCTGGCTTCGTGGTGGCGCTGTGGCCACTGGAGGAAAAAGTCCTCGTCCAGGTCTTTGTAGGCCAGCGCCAGGGTCCGCAGGCCTTCGCCTGCAAACTCCTGCAGAGGGAAGGCAAGAAAATCGCGTGCGGGTTTCCCGTAAAGCGCGGGATGTGCTCTCACGTTGAGGTGCTCTGTGTTGACGTTTGTCAGTTTAGCGCAGGAGCTGTGCAGCCTCTCGCAGATGATGGTGTCGGCTCCTTTGCAGTACAGTGACAGCTTACCCTCGGGGCTGCAAACTGGTTTGAAGATGATGGAGACAAGGGAATAAAATAAAGAAATCAAATATAATCAAATATTTTTCTCCATTTTAGTTTCCGTGAAGCACCGTTCATGTATTTTTTTCCTGAATACTGGCCTTTGCATTTCTTTCGGCTTACATAACATGACTCGTGGCTTTTACTAGCTACCCAGTGACGCCTCCCAAAAGAAGGCCCTTTGGGGTCCGTGTGACGTTTCAGTCCAGCGCACGTTGAGCCACGCCTCGAAGTGCGCCCCGCACTCAGCCAACGCCAACTCGGCAATGGAGGGAGGCGACAAGAGAGAAAACAGTGGAGCTTAACAGCGGAGGGATGTCTGGTGGACGTCGAAGAGTAGCGGTAAGAAAAATATTATTCTATCGTTTGTGCCAATTCGGAGCGAGAGGGCGTCTTTTCCTTTCATCGCCAGTAACTGGACTCACTCGTCGGCTCGGGAGTCACGGTAAGTTGCCCCCCCTGCCCCTCGTTTTCTGTGAGCGGGCTATTGTGTGTATTTTTGGACGTTAAGTTTGTGAAGTGAGGAAAGAAGAAGTTGGCCTTGCTCAGCTTCTCTTTTCTTTAACGGCAAAAACTGTCAGATTTCTATCCACGGCTAAAGGGAAAGTGCTTGAGTGGGATTGTGACACTTTATTTGACTTAATTCATCTGTGGTATAACATCATCTTTTCACGTGACACATTGAAAATGACAAGGTAAAGTATGAAATGATCGTTTCAGAGGCCACTACACATTATGTCCAATTGAAAACAAAAACCTCAACTAATTGCGCTTAACGTTGACATCATTTTTTTCTTCTTTTTTTTAAATTGAACTTTTTGTTTTAGACGTGAAGTATTCAAACTCAAAAGAAAATATAAAATCACGATATAGAAATCCCTAACAGTAGAAATTAAAATCAAAATCTTGACAGTGTGTAATTTAAAAAATAAATAAATAAAATGTCTTCATTGCTACAGCAAATTCAATCTAAAATTGGTCTGTTAGTTTCCATAATTCCATCCTAATAGTCTGTCATTGACCTTAAAAGGTTTGTAAATGGGCCTTCATTTGATCTCCTATCAATCAATAAATGTTATTATTCATTTGTAGAGGTCAATTAAAAGGTCAGGGGTTTAATTGGGTAAGATGAGAGGAGCACTTAGATGTCAGGTGAATTATTCAGAGCATGATTGTTCATGTCTCTTTGTGCAGCGTCCCTGAGTTTCCGGTCAACGTTAGTCGTAAAGTATAAAACCACGTAATATGTTGGAGACACTTAATTTGTCCAATTTGGACATGTCGCAATCTTGCATTCATCTGCTACAGTTTGGCCTTTTCCACAAACTAAAGATGTGTTTTGTATGCATCGAAGAACATGAACAAGAACAACATCTAAAAACCTCCACGTCAGGTTGACGGAATCTTCTGACCGTCTTTGATGTATACGTTAGGTTTGTTGAAGACTCTAAATTAGCCGATGTTAGGTTAGAAAATCGCCGATGTTTCCCTAAACACACAAAAAAAACCAAGATATTTTATCTGTTGAAGACTTGTTTTAAATGCTTACAAAATCATGCTCACGTTTGCTTGCGTTTGGTTCATGGATCACTCGAAATTCTCCTAACCATTTTGTTAGGTTCAAAGAAGAACTATATCTGACTTTGATGTTACAAAAACAAAGATTGTCACTGATGCATACAAATCTCAGACTTTGTTCTATAAAAAAAAGAGATTTTACGAAACATTTTGTTACATAACAGTTTTTTTTTTTCTGTATTGAAATCTCTTCAACTGCTAGCTAATTGTTGACCCACAGCAGATGGAACTACTTTAAGCGTGTTTTCCAAACACAAGCCAATTTCCTTCCTTTTGTCTCTACATGTTTGGACTTCCCTGCTCAAAATAGTCCTCCAAATGTATACTGTGTAACACAGATGCTAAAATTAGTATCTCAGGTTGTCTAAGAAGTCCCTACATGTTCTTCGATGCATACAAAACACATCTTTAGTTTGTGGAAAAGGCCAAACTGTAGCAGATGAATGCAAGATTGCGACATGTCCAAATTGGATTTCTGGTTGCCAGATGTGGCCGCAAAGCCTAAACCCGCCCGGATTGCTCTTGAGCAGGTGAAATAATTCTCAGACGTTGCGTTTGCTTACTTGCTGTTATTATTAAATTGCGGCTTTGATAAAACAAGGAGCCTCTCTGATAAAGCCCTGCGTTACAAAAGCTGGCCTGGAGCATTCCTCAAAAACCAAAACGGGAGTTGGTTTCAAAGGACGACAGTACAGCCTTTCCTAGGAAGCAAAAACGTTCTCCTTTCTTTTCTCCGAAAGAAGCCGCTTGCTATTAGACACAACGGAGGAAATTCAACTTCTCCCTTATCTGACAACTGAATGGAAGAATACCACAGGCAGTTTCTCAGAATGAGTCGTCAAAGGAAGGTGGTGCTCTGAGGTTAGGCTCACCTCAACAATCTAGTCAAAACAGGAAATGTTTTTTTTTTTAAAACGTTTTTTTTTTTATTCCCATAACAAAGCCCAACCCCCCACAAAAAAAATCACACCATTATTTCCAGCTTCAGTGTTGCCTTTAAGCTAACAAACTCACAAGCAAACTAATCAGATGGTGTTCTACTTTACTTTCTGTAACGTAAAATGTCTAAAATGCTACTTGAGTGCATAAAAGCTCAAAAAAGGCCAGGAAAAAATAGTTGTGCTCCTCTGAATATTGCCTTTTCTCTGGAACGCCTTTGATGATCTATTTTGATTTTAAAAGCTGAATACACAAAAGTTCCGAGACAGTACTGGCCTACACGTGCTTGTTCACGCACAAGGTGGATCAAGTGAGCACTATTTTCTGACAATGGACGCAGTGTTCAGCGTCCAAAGTAGAGATGAATTCAGCGGACAAGACAGCCATTCATGCCGCTCGACCTTTGAACCCTTCAGCCGGTTACAGGTGAATGTGACACTGGGATACTGTTGGCTTTGCACCAGCATCTCCTCTCACATCCATCTCAATGATGCTGAGTAGCTTTTTGTTTCAGTCCGTTTAGTCGTAAACCAAAAATTGTTTGAATCTTGCGATGGATGAACCAACAAAAAAACAATAAAACTATCAATTGATCTAAAACGACCTCGTTAAACTTTGGACATGATGGCGAGCTGAGTTTAAAAGTCTTCTGCCTGTCGGTCTTGCGTCACCGTGGAAAATATTTTTTCTAATTTAGTGAGTGAACAGCGAGTGACTGTTTGTCTTGGGAATGTGTAGGGGAGATTCATGCGCTGTGTGTTCCGTTAAAGGACCCAAACACACCGTCTTCAAAAGTGCGTGGAGTTCCCATCCAAAGGCGCATTCCTGGACTATGCGGCTATTTATAGCGCTGACATCACCTTGGTGACCAAACGTTTGAAGGGCGGTCGAAACTGAATCTGTTAGAGATGTTCCGACTAATTTATTGTGCAAGAACCACACGAGACAGTATGCCCTTTTGAACACTTGCACGTGGAGAACTTGTTCGTCATTGTAGATACAACAATGTCCGAACAAATTCTGCAAGTGGAGAATTTGTTCGTTGCTGTAGACACAGCAATGTCCGAACAATCACCCTCGCAGTAGAAATAAAACAAAAATAATCCCGCCTCCAAAAAGTCACGGTGACAGAGATCATGTTGTATTTTTAATAGGAATTAGTATTGTATTTTTTTGTTTAATTTCAGTCCATTTTTAGAGCACTTTTTTTTCTGTCTATTTTATTTGGATGAAAATTGTTCATTTGAACTTGTTTTTTTATTCATTTTAAAATAAATAAATACAATAAATACATTTAAAATGAACAATTTTCAAATGACTAATTGAACTCCCTTCCCAAATTAATACATAAAAAATAAACTCCGAAAGCCGAAGTATGAATTTAATTGATGAAGGCAAAAAACAAAGGACGTTTTTGCTTTAACGTTGCTAGTAGTTTCAGGCTTATATTTTTCTAAGCATTTGCATTTCCGAATGTTGTTAGCTATTTTGTTAGCTTCCGTTAACAACGCTAACCCCGCGAACTCAACATGTCAGATAGGTATTTATTTTATTTGACTCACGGTAAATGTGCATGGGAGCGGTCCGAATTCCCTTCAAGCGGCCAGCTGCGTCACCACGAGTTCCCAAAAAAACGCTCGTTTCCCCCTTTTTTGTGATGATCTTACATCACGCAACCGCTTCCCTTTGTGAGATACACTCAGAGAGATCTTATGAAAGATACACTTATGACCTTTAAAGGAATTCCAGAAACAATGAAACGAGCTAAGATGATGTCATGGCTTAAACATAAGCTCAGGTAGACAAGAGACTCAAGGACTACTGAGTTTGAATGCGGAAAAGCGGGTAAATAATCAAACTTTTTATTGTGCGCGTATGCTTCTAGAATCGCCACCGGAATGACAATCAAGTCAACAACGGAAAAGTCCAAGTCCTCATCGATGAAAAGCAAGTATTTTGATTTTGATTGTTTTTACATGGATTTACAAGTCAACGGGATTTAAAAAAAAAAAAAACAATGTCATTCCTGTGGCTACTTCAGAGTGGGAGTGGGGGGGCTTGAGTGTTTTGAGTGGGTTGCACTGCTTACTCATCACAGAAGGCGAAGCAGTTTGTCTGATATTGAAATGAGCTCAAGCAAAGTCGCTCAGCCTCACAACCGAGTTACAGCAGGAAACACTCCGGAAACTTCCTGTGGGCAATGCAGCTACCGCGACCCAACGCCCATATTTGGGTTGGGTTGATTTCCTGAAATACAAACGCCGCGTTTGTTTTGTCATCAAACTTAACATCCTGTTTCTAACCCCACCAGACTGCGCAGCAAGAAGTGAATGGACATCCTGTGGGAGACATCATCAAGCTGGAAAACAACCAGTTTGTCACAGTGAGGCTTTGATTGACACATGTCAAAAATATATTGGAGTGCTCCTTTGAATTTGAGGGCCAAACTGCTTATAATGCCTTTACAACTGTCTCTTAGGCTGACCTCCTCCTGCTGTCCAGCAGTGAACCTAGTCTACATCGAGACAGCAGAGCTAGATGGGTAAACCCTGGTTCTGGTCCTGGTACAGGCCGACGACCAGCCATTTTTTGTTTGGGCCCAACATTTTTCTCCTTTCCCTCAGCGAGACCAACTTGAAGGTACGCCTGGCCCTGACGGTGACCTCGGTGATGATGTCAGCAAGCTGGCAGACTTCAATGGTAAGACACAAAAAAAAGTGAACATCGCTGGTATTTGTCTGAAACCTTTGTACGTTTGTTGTCATAAAGGCAAAGTCCTCTGCGAGCCTCCCAACAACCGTCCAGAAACCAAACCAATGCAGAACTGCGGCAAAAGCACTTTCAAGAGGACCAGCGTGGACCATCTGATGAACGTCCTCGTTCTGTTTGTGAGCACATTTCTTTGATCTGAAACAAGTTAAACAACCACTTAAAACACCGGCCCGACCGATTAATCAGCAGGCCCTTCGGCGTCCTTGACACAATTTGCACCGCACCCCCTCCCTCACTGTTCCTGCATGCAGATCTTTGGCTTTCTGGCATTCATGTGTACCGTCCTTGCCTTCGGGAACTGGGGGAGGGCTCTGCCTTCAACGTCTTCCTGCCCAGGCAGAACGGCCACGATGCCGCCTTCTCCTTTCTCACCTTCTGGTCCTATGTCATCTTCCTCAACAAGGTGGTGCCCATTTCGCTTTATGTCAGGTGAGGACAAAGTGCTTAACTCTGATCGGGTATTTTGGGGGCACCGACCATGTACGTTTTTTAAATGTAGCCTCTGAGTTGCACTGAGCCCAAGAAAATCTTCCCTTTTTTTCCCCTGGTGTGGAGTTCATCCGCCTGGGCAACAGTTTCATCGACTGGGACTGGAAGATGTACCACTCTCGCAGCGACATCCCCGCCGTGGTGCGCACCACCACGCTAAATGAGCAGCTGGGTCAAATCAAGTACATGTTCAGCGACAAGACTGGCACCCTGACGCAAAATATCATGACCTTCAACAAGTGCTCCATCAACGGGAAGACGTATGGTGAGCAAACTTGACTTTTTGGAAAACGATATGGTGGTAAACGTCGTGGCATTCACATTTGTGGTGCGCTGGTGTTCCTTCACAGGCGATGTCTTTGACTACATGGGCCAGAGACTTGAAATTAATGAGGTGAGATTAGAAAGGTCAAATTTTTTTATGTATCTTGATCTCTTTTTTTTTTTTTTTTTAAATGCCACTCTCATGCTGTACGTGTGAGCAGCACACCGAGATGGTGGATTTTTCTTTCAACCCGCTGGCTGACCCTAGCTTCACCTTCCACGATCACGCGCTGGTGGAGGACGTCAAGCTGGAGATCCCCGTAGTCCCTGCCTGCTTCCGACTGCTCGCGCTCTGCCACACCGTCATGGCGAAGGAAAAGAAAGAAGGTGAGCTCATTTTGCGAGGCACAGTTATTTATTTCATTTACTAAATCCCCCAAAAAACAAAAACAAACAAAACTTCCCACTTGCAGGGGAGCTCTCGTACCAGGCTCAGTCTCCTGACGAGGGCGCTCTGGTCACAGCCGCCAGGAATTTCGGCTTTGTCTTCCGTTTGCGAACGCCCGACAGCATCTCCATTGTGAAAATGGGAGAGCAATGCACTTATAAACTCTTGGTCATCCTGGATTTCAACAATGTCCACAAGAGGATGTCCGTCATCGGTACACAAGCGGGGAAATTGCA
This sequence comes from Syngnathus leptorhynchus, assembly GCF_054491065.1. Classification (NCBI taxonomy): domain Eukaryota; kingdom Metazoa; phylum Chordata; class Actinopteri; order Syngnathiformes; family Syngnathidae; genus Syngnathus; species Syngnathus leptorhynchus. The sequence continues at coordinate 525,943 of NW_028232018.1, forward strand.
CTATGCCATTTTTGAAGTATGTCTGACGCCCCGCCCCGATGGGAGGCGTCACTGGGTAGCTAGTAAAAGCCACGAGTCATGTTATGTAAGCCGAAAGAAATGCAAAGGCCAGTATTCAGGAAAAAAATACATGAACGGTGCTTCACGGAAACTAAAATGGAGAAAAATATTTGATTATATTTGATTTCTTTATTTTATTCCCTTGTCTCCATCATCTTCAAACCAGTTTGCAGCCCCGAGGGTAAGCTGTCACTGTACTGCAAAGGAGCCGACACCATCATCTGCGAGAGGCTGCACAGCTCCTGCGCTAAACTGACAAACGTCAACACAGAGCACCTCAACGTGAGAGCACATCCCGCGCTTTACGGGAAACCCGCACGCGATTTTCTTGCCTTCCCTCTGCAGGAGTTTGCAGGCGAAGGCCTGCGGACCCTGGCGCTGGCCTACAAAGACCTGGACGAGGACTTTTTCCTCCAGTGGCCACAGCGCCACCACGAAGCCAGCACGGCGCTGGAAGGGCACGAGGACAAACTGGAGCAGCTGTACGAGGAGATCGAGACCGACCTGCTGGTAGGCGGCCCGGGCAAGTTGCGCCAAGTTGAAGCCGATGTGGTAAGCTGTCACGTATGCCCGTCCAGTTGCTAGGGGCGACGGCGATCGAAGACAAGCTGCAGGACAGAGTAGCACAGACCATCGAGCAGCTGTCCAAAGCCGACATCAAAATCTGGGTTCTTACTGGCGACAAGCAAGGTATTCAAGTTTTAAATACATGTAATAGCTAATTGTTTTTTGTTGCTTTTCTTTCAGCTTTTAATTTGAAATTTTTTTTTTTGCCTTATTTTATTTCGAATTGATCTGCCTTGCTTAGTTGACCTTTTAGAGTTAAAAGTTTTATATTGTTTCCAGAATTTCTTTAGTTGTGATATTCATTTAGATTCTGTTTTTTTTGTGTCAGTTGATTTTGTTTCATTCATTATTCCTCAGTTGCGTACCACTTATCTGCATACTCGTGCAACCTGCTACGTGAGGAGATGAACGACGTCTTTGTCATTTCTGGCAACTCACCGGAGGATGTGAGGCAAGGAGCTCAGGTAGCTATTGATGATTTTTTTTGTTCCTACCATTTTTAATTGTGTTTTTTCCTTAATTTATTCTTGCACATGTGCCAGGAATGCGCAGAAGTCCATGAAACCAGGTGCCACTGAGGATTGCACATTTTTGCCAGAGAGGACTCTGGGTAAAAGTGTGAAGGTCCTCGCGGATGAATCGGTGAACGGCGAGTATGGCCTTGTCATCAACGGACACAGTCTGGTACAGCCCATGAAACTTTTTTTTATTAGCATGTTTCTAATCTTGCTGGCTTTTAAATGAGCTCTTAACTCCTTTTTGTGGAATGTCAATGTTGCTTTATTTTTTACTTATTAACACATCACAACCTGTAAAGAAAAGAAAATTGCACACAACCGTTCCAATTATCGGAGTTTTATGATGTCAAATATGGTACTCAACATCAGCCAAAAAGAAATTCCATATGGGTCGGACCCGAGTCAAGAGTTACATTGGTGTTAGTTTTTTGTTGTGGCAGGCATACGCGTTGGAACGCAGCATGGAACTCGACTTCCTGCGCCCGGCGTGCATGTGCAAAGCGGTGATCTGCTGCCGTGTCACGCCGCTGCAGAAAGCCCAGGTGGTGGAACTGGTCTTCGACTTCCACCAGACATCCCTCCTCTCCGTGTTAAGCTCCTCTGTTTTCTCTCGTCGCCTCCCTCCATTGCCAAGTCGGCGTTGGCTGAGTGCGGGGCGCACTTCGAGGCGTGGCTCAACGTGCGCTGGACTGAAACGTCACACGGACCCCAAAGGGCCTTCTTTTTAACTTTATTTTAAATTAAACAATTCCCAAAATGATGCGTCATCTCATGCTGGTTTTTGTTTTTAACTCTATTCACAATCGAAAATTATAAACTATCGACTGACCAAAATTCAAATACCAACCTCAACCATATGGGGAGTGCGTCACTTGCTGGCGACAAATGGTACTGTACCTACCCAGCACTTCAATAAGCTCCGCCCCCATTGTCTGAGAGGTGAAATTTGAGTTTATTTCTGATGTTTTAAAGTGTTAAAAATATAAACGCGTCGCAATAAAATGGGCACGATTACAACTGCTAAATACAATTGACAAAAAAAGAATTTTAAAGAAAAAAGAAGGCCATTATATCTGTGAGTCAAACGTGCCATTCACGTTGTTCTGGAGCTTTATAATAAAACTTAAAAATGACTGACACAAATAAACGTTGTTGTTTTTTTTTTTACTGGAGATCATTTTTTTCTGTACTATTTCTAAAGTCAAAATCTTAAATCAGTATTTTACCAGAGTACATTATTTTCACAAATACTGGTATTCCTACTTGAGTATGAGTTGCTACTTTTCTGCCTTTCTTGAGATGAAAACACTGAAAACTATTTTAGATCCTTATTTTCTATACTTTGCAGATCTCTACATATATCAAATCAATAATGAAGGCTAATGGGCTTAGCGCAAGGGTGTCAAACAAATTTATGAATGTATGAGCACCTCATATTATATACAGTAAAAGCTACAAAACAAATTGTCAAATAAGTCGTTTTCAAATCAGTCGAGTAAAAACTGGTTAAATTATAAAAAAAGGTATTAGATAAAGTGAAGACAATTTGCAATTCTAGTAATGACACACAAATGTGATGCACAATTTGTCTTCGCGGGCCACATAGAATGATGGTGGGGGGCTGTATCTAGCTCCCACTTCCTCCCACTTGTGTAGAATAACTCCACCCTTGGTGGGGAAAACAAAAGTTCCTGTAGGACTTCATTTGCGAGCAAGCCCGGCCATGAGCAAGCTGGCACCTCCGCCCGGCAAGTCGTCATCGACGCAGCGGCGCGGACCTCGAGAGCCCAAGTGCGCCCGCTGTCGCAACCACGGCTTGGTGTCCAAACTGAAGGGCCACAAGCGGTTCTGCCTGTGGAAGGATTGCCAATGTGAAAGGTGCAAGCTCATAATGGACAGGCAGAGGATCATGGCGGCTCAGGTAAACGTACATTCACACATCCATCCACCTGGTAACATTGTCTGAAGCTTTACCTGCAAGTCATTTGTTGGTTTTCCAGGTTGCCTTGAGGAGAGCGCAGGCTGAGGACGAGAAGCTAGGCATTTGCAACCTGGGAAAGCAGGCCACCACGGCATTTGTGGTGAAAAGTAAAGAAGAGCCCCGCCGCCCGTCGGCGGCCCAAGGACGACCCCTGACACTGGCCAGCGATTCTTCTTCTCTGCTGTCTGACGAAGGTTAGGCAACAATCATCATAAAACATTTATGAACTGCGCAGGCAATGTTTTGGAAATATCTGATGTGTCAAAGATCTACGGATAATTTTTAAGAGGACATGATGTGAAAAATGAACTGAGGGTCTGCAGTTCTCGTACTTGACGTCATGTTGCAATGCTGTGATGTCATCACAAGTGTGAAACTTGCACATAAGCAGGGTTGACTTATAACAGTTCAGAGGTCACGAGTTGAACTCCGGCCTCTGGCTTTCCTCTGAGGAGCTCGAGTGTTCTACCTATAACTCATCTGGGTTTGACAAAAATGGCTGTTGCTTTCATTTTTTCCTGACTTATTTTTGAAAGACCAATATTAAACCAGAAGAAATTTACGTACACAATATTCATCAGAAGACTGTGTGCAGAATGTTTTGGGGCAAATAGGGCACGATGTTATTAGAGAGAAAAAAAAAGGTTAATTGATCCAGCTATCAGGCAGTTATCAGATGTATATCACGTTATTACATATTTGGCAACTTTATCAAACAGCTTGTCCTTGGCCGAGATACATTCGTTATTGTGACAAACCTCGTGATAGATACAGCATGTAATAGTATCATGAAAAGCTTATGCATGGGAAAAGGCGTGAGACACGCTTGTTGATACAGTGTTCACTCTGGTATCTGAGAACACAATTTTAGGTGGCGCACTGCATGACAGGTCAAGGCCGCTTCCGCCACCGCAAGAGCGGGAACAAAAAGGAGGCGAGCTCTGGTTGCTTTCTATTCCTGCTCCTAGCTGTAGAGGGCGCCTGGGAGCAAAGACTGACTGGGGGTGTGTTGTGTTTGTCAGGTGCGGGGAGTCGTTCCAGCTGGGCGGCAGAGACTAGCAGGGCGCAAGTTGACGTTCAAGATGAGCTGCAGTTGAGGACCTCCCCCCTTAACATGTACCAGCCCCCTCTGCTACAACCACACCACTATCAACCTCACCAGGTGACAACAATGGGAATAATCCTTTCTGCAACCTTGATTATAAGACTTTATGGACCTCGGTTCTATAGTGGTACACAAGTTATATTGTTCAATTTTAACCTTTATTTTATTATTAGTTTAAAAAAAAAGATTTTTTACAATTACGATTGTTTTTTACAGTATCGGAGAATTTTATCATGTACCAGCCGATACCAATACCAATTCAAGTGGGTAGTTTTTTTGTTTTATGTTTACTTTGACATTAGGTTTGAAGAATTACCAAACTGATGCTTGTTGTGATGCAATTTTATTTGAGTTCACCGCCTTGTATAATCTCAAATGTTTTGTCGTAATTCAAAGCAAAAACACAAAAAACCAAAAAAACAAAAAAAAACAAAAAAACAATTGAAACAATTGAAACAATTTCTGAAACCAATTTTAAGGAGGAAAAATGTTAAAGGCTTATTGGCATACATACCAGACATATTTATGATAGCTACATACATAGATACATACATAGATAGATAGATACGTATATATTTTAGATTTGCATTTTTTTCAAGTTTATTATATTACATGCACGTGCTGCAGCAATAAATCTTCATGAATATGTTCTCATTCGCTACATTATGGAGAAATGAATGTTAACCAAAAAAATTACAGTACTTTTTAAAGTCATGAAATATGGCTTAGACTATTGCATGAAATAAAATAATTTTAAAAAAGTTATGTTAAAAAGTGTTGAATTCTTATCCAGAGTTATGAATATTCTTATAAAACATATTTAAAATGTTTTTTTACCCCAACTATGGAGATAAATTGGAATTGATCAAAATGATTTTAAATGTTAGAGTGCAGAGTTCAGGCTTCTTGCTTGCGTAGATACTCAGTCGGCCTGATTAAACCTCACTCGACCTTGTCTGGCTGTCTGCTATTAGCGCGCTTGCTCCATTTTGCTGCTCTTATTTGTCTATTTATTTATTTATTGTTTATTATTTGGGTTATTTGCTTATTACTTATTTGTTGCTCTTGTCTGTTCATTTTTACTCTTTGTGCTGTTTGATGTGAGTGTTGTGTACTGTCTAGTCACCGTGGGACGGTGGGAAACGTAATTTCGATCTCTTTGTGTGCCTGGCATGTGAAGAAATTGACAATAAAGCGGACTTTGACTTTAGCGTCAATGTATCTCCGCAGTGTCGACCGTAATGAGCTTTCCAAATTGAGCAATCGGGAATGAGGTGTTTTAGTTTTCATGATAAATGTTAGTCAGCCCCACCCTGAGCAACACGACGCGTCGGGGTCACCACGTGCTAGGCGGCCCAGGCCGAATTGCAAAGGTTAATGGTATTGTCTGTCGGCGCGGGAACAAATGGCTTCGCCTCAGCGCGCAGAGGCTGAAAGCCGGCGCTTTAATGCTAATCAGTTAGCACTCCTTAGCATAATTTAGCCATCCCGCTCAATGATTGATGGTATTTTTAGCCAAGCTGTCATCTCGAGCTTATTCAAATTCAGACGGTCGCTTGATTGTCTTTGCGTCAAAGTGAAGGTGCCTCAGACACACGACACTTGTATACAGTCTATTTTCATATTTCATGTTTGTCACTCACTGCTAGTATTTGGATTCCTCAAACTCGTCGCATCTATTGTCCATCCAAAATGTTATTGATAAATGTTTAATGAAGGTGACATGTTGAATTTTCAAATGACTTCAAATAAAGTCTTTGACTTCTTTAAAGTCATCCATTCGACTTCCTTAAAACTACAATCTTTGAAACTGCTTTAGTGAAGAGGTGTTTTAAAAAGCTACTTTTTAACTTTTATAATCTTACAACACGGCAATATTTTTCTGATAATGTCCTGATTTTAAAAGGAGCACATTTCTTTGCGGAAACATTTAGTCATTTATCGTGTGAGGCATCTAAAAAATCGGTGCTTTGCTGCACACTCACTGGTGCTTGGCTGCCATGCAGGTGGGTGATGGGAAATCAAATAAGGGTGCAGACGCGAGATGGGGCCTGATAACAAAGTCAAGACCTCTCAGGGAGGTGCAAGCCCCCAAAACTAACACACAGCGGCCAATCTTCCCTGGATTTGTTCTCCAAATTTCTATTTGGGAAAACGTCAAATTTACTGAAGAAAAAAAGTTAAGATTGGAGTCAAAGATGTGAAAGTGTGATATTTTGATTTTGTATCAAAGCAGACAAACTTCTGATTGACTTCAGAATGCAAATATAAAGTAATAATATTAATATGAGGACCATCTTGGTTTGCTATCCCTCCAAGACAAGCGACCCCTGCAATCCCCCATCCCCCCGCCCACCCGTCCAATCTATGTTGTATTTTTCAGAGCCTAATACAAGAGCTGAGTGTCGCTTAAATAACAGTTTGTAAAGCTGTCAGCGAGCTGATGGTGTGGACAAGGTGGCTGACGTATTGCTATTAGCGCTGACAGAAATCACATTCCATAAAAAGTGAAATTGGAAAAGCGGCCTACGCCAGCGAATCGACGCGTTGCAAAAGTTTGCCGTGCGCTGCCGAAGACTCTGACCAGTTTTTTTTTTTTTTTTTAACCGGACAGGTGCCCTATGGAGACGGCGGCCATATGTCGGGCTGGAGCGTGACGCCGCAGTGCCACCACATGCAACCTTACTACTCTGCAGCCACTTACCTGCTGCAGGGGTTGGACATTTCCTACTACAGTCTGGAGGACATCAACTGCTCTGAGGCCATCGGCGCCGGTGAGTGACCTATGACACGCACACACACTTTTCTTGAAGTGGCCCTGAATTCTAAATAAATAAATAAATAAATAAATAAATAAATAAATAAATAAATAAATAAATAAATAAATAACACTACGATGTATACCGGAACTTCCCATTAGACTTCAAAATGTGTCAAAAATATAAAAAGATATTTTTTATTCTTCTCAAAATGTGTCATTCAAATCTGAGCCCCCATGACATCACATTTCCTGGAGGAGAAGTCTTAAATGTGCAAAAAAAAAACTTGATTTGTCTCGAGCTATCAAACTTGACTATCAATGCAAATTGTTACACTTCCGATACTGCCGCCAAATTTTTCCTTCATTTCACCGAGTGAAGCACCAGCAGGGTTTTAAGACCCCCGTATATCTTTTGTAATTGTTTTGGACTTTCACCTGTCTGTTTCCTTTGAGGGTCCCCCCGCCTCATCCCCTCGTTGCGGCCATTTTCTAGGGTTCCATCTCGTGCGCACGGATCCCGCACCTTATCACACGGTTGGTCCGCATCCAGCACGTTAACAAAAGAAACCGGTATTGGCCGCAGCGACATGCCTGTGCAACATTCCTTACGCTCGCCTGAGCTTTCTGCGATCAAGTCCCAGACTGTGCGGCCTTGAATCGGGGCCAAGAGGACTCGCTAATCTTATCCAACCCATAAGTCATTCAGCAGTGTAATAGGTCTGCAGGTGTCGTATCATCAACATTGATACATTTTCATATAACTAGTCTTTTGTTTTTAAAATAAGCCTCCTCTGTGGAATATCATGATGTCACAGAGGTGTCAAGGTCAGACTCATCTGTAATCTTCTTTGAATTGAGGCGAAAACCGATCCCGCCATTTTGTTCTTTGAAGCCCAGAATTCCCAGTCAAGAAACTCCCCATGTCCACCCTTTCCCTATTACGTTGAAGGCCGTGTGAAAGTGTACACAGTGGTGCAATATCCTGCTTCACTGGATTCTTTGTAAAAGGCACAAGAGGACAAATGGTAGAATTTTTTTTTTTTTTATCAGTTTCATTCTTGAAGAATCTCTATGTGTTGTCGTCACTTGTGCCCGACCTGAACGCTTAAACTGCTCGAATAGAAGTGTGCTTTTATTTTGGTGACCCAAACAAAGCGGTCCAAATGTGGACCAGACAGAACCAGGAACTAGCGGGAGGCACCTTACACCTGCCAAACATTCATTCATTCATTTTTCCTTTTCATAAATATTGCGGTCGTCTGATTTGATCGTTGATTCAGTGCTTGATTGTCAAGCGTCACATCTTTTGCGATTTCTTTTTATCTGGTTGTTTCATTCTCAATTCAAAGTCATGAAGAAAAAGTCTCGACGGAATGGATGGACAAAAAGTCGGGGTGAACATTCGAAGTGGCGTGAGCCGCCATGTTTAAAGGCCGTCTGCCTGGCTGCCCTTTGACTGAGTTTTCCAGATCATTAGGTTGCGCTGAGCCGGCTGATGACGACGAACCACACACACACACACACGCACGCACGCACGCACGCACACTCGCACGCACGCACGCACGCACGCACGCACGCACGCACACACGCACACAAAAGCACACAAAAGCACAAAAGTGTCCAGGGACATTTTGAGCTCGTATCATTTTAATGGGAGCCATTTCATCCCAAGCTAACCTTGTCATGTGACAGGCTACTTTTCATTCTGAAGATTGAATTGCTGTTGCCGCGCTAACGGCTCGTGCTAATTGTGAGCGTGGCCCCGAACTACAGCGACTCTTCATTTCCTTTGATAGTTTGTGTTGGACTTTTTCCATTGACTTTGGACAATGTTGAAACATATTCTCAAAGGTTCTGAGGACATTTCTGATTTGACGATGTCCTGTTTGGTACTATTATTGTTTTGTTAGCGCTGTTTTTAGCATGTAGCATGTTCACAGATGGTGGAAACGTTTGCTTGATTTGTTTTGACAGTGAATGGTTTGCAGTAGAGACACCTACAGGGCTGGAGTGGAATTGCAACAACCTGAACTTTAGCCTTTATGAATTGAGCCGACTTTTTTTCCGACAAGCTTGTCTTTCTTGAGTTTCCTTCCTGTCTTCTTTCGCTCCGTTGCACTTTCCATCTTTGCTTGAGTCACTTGAACCTGCCTCTGTGCCTTCCTTACCAGCTCTGAACTGATTTTCTTCCTACATTCCTTCCTAGGTAGAAACGTCATAGTGATAAATTGCCACCCATGGGAAAAGCTGTATTGCGCAAGATGTTATACTTCTTAAGCACTGCACTTATCAAATAAATATGATCCAACATGTAGCACCGTTTTTTTTATTTCGAAAAGCTTTTGTGATCTGCATTTTATTACATTGTGATGTCGATTTGCTGAATTGTTCAACCCTATTTCAAATCCATTCCCGCTCAAATGTACATTTTAAGGGTTACACAAAGGAGAGAGGATTTTGCTGTTGGAGGTGGTGACAAGTGGGCGGTATGTTTGCTTGAGCATTATTTCATGCTCACCCCCATAACGCGGCGCAATGCGCATACTGGCAGAGCGACTCCGACTATCTTGACAGCCAGCGAGAGATGATGCTGTCCCGTGAGAACTTTTATTGCTCAGCGTGACGGGCAACCATTGCACTTTGATGCACTCCCACACTCTCTTTAGCCAGCACGATGGGAGGTTGCCGACGCCCACTTTTGTCCCGTCTCACAAAAATAAAAAATAATAAAAGCGAGCCTTCTATTGTTCGGCCCCTGAGGGACGGCCATTGAGGCAAAAGTTGCTTATTCCCAGCAGCACGAACATTTTCAACACCAACTGCCGCTAAAGTCACAGTAAGCCAAAGAAGAAGCAAAATAGCCGTGTTGATGCTCACTACACAAAAATCTTGTGATGCTTGCTTTCATTAGCATTAGCTCCTGCTGTTTTTCATTGTCATCTTTTTATGGCCTTGTGTTTTTTTTCACGAGTGTCATTTTCCCGTACTTACATTCCATTTTCACTTTCTTGGCTTTCAGGTATATAAATATAGGATTAACTGTTTGAATTTGTCATTCCCCCCCCCTGAAGTAATTACCCAAATGTAGTCAAATGGCCGTCACTAATTATTAATAATTGAGTAGCAGCTACATGGGGCTAATTGACAATGAAAATCATGTCACACTCGGATTTCGCAAACAAATGTGACAGGAAAGTGAATTAGACGGCAAACATGTGGGCCGTGTCCTCATTTAACATCACCCAGCACCTTTAATTCTATATACACACACACACACACACACACACACACACACACACACACACACACACACACACACACACACACACACACTCGGAGGCTTTAATGGCGTACAAGCACAGCACAGCGGCTGCATCTCGCAACACAAACATCCCTTTTAATGATGAAGGTGGCCGTTTGAAAGTGGTGACAAAGTGCAGATGAGCAAAACAAAAAAAGTGGGCGTCTCAAACCTATCAGGAAGTTAATGAGGAGAGAAATGACCTCACAACACAACAGGGAGGAGGACGGCAGGGAGGGAGCGCCGGCCAATCGCATCGAAGGAAGCCAGGAAACTCGGAATGCTGATGTAAATGCAAATACGCCTTTAATATTGTAACACTCAAATAGAAATTTTAACGGCTTTACCTATTTATTTTAAAAAATTACTTTTTTAGTCTTTTTTGGTCGACTTTTTCAAGTCGAGCCTGGCGAACAATTGGATCTTTTAAAATTGTTATATATGAATACAAAAGTCTCTCTAGCGCCCCCTACTAATGTTCAACATGTATTTATTCTTTCCTCTACTTGGAAACTCAAATTTAAAACCCCAGTCCAACTTTAAGACCCTAATTTGAAATCTAAACCTTAAAAACCCTACTTTGAAAGCCGACTTTAATAGCCTAACCCTAATTTGAAACCTAAATTCTACTTTGGAACCGGACTTTGAAGTTGAGGGCTTGTTGGAAGGGCCGGATAAATTTTTAGGGTTGACTGTAAGAAAAATAGAGTTGGGTAGGTTGCATCTGGCAGTTCTGAATTTATACTGCGATTATACTGTAAAGTGTGACGACCATATTCTGATCTGTGCGTATATGTGTGCGTTTGTGTGCGCGTATAATGTACTGTCATTGTAAAAGCTGTGATTAGTTGCTTTGCGTCCAGGATCGAGTGCCAATGCAGCACAGGGGCTTATTGAACAAGTCTTTTGTCGCCATTTTGTCTCCCCCCCTCACACGTGCACACAGATTAGAATTCGTCTTCTGATGTTTACTGTACTTTTTGTCTTCTCACGCGGTGTTTTAGTGTTCCCTTTGTATGTTTTAATCTTGTCTGTCTCGTTTTTGCATGTGCAGCCATATTGGACAGCGGCGAGGGCGGCGCCCCGCACTCGATGACCTTCCGCGACCTCGCGGACATCAACCTGGAGCAGGATGAGGGACGCAACGGTTCCGGCCGTCTTGTCATCAACAAAGATGTGGGCGAATGAACGCCACGCTTCGGTTTTTGCACGACAAGCGACACTTTTAACCAACAAACTTACTCCACTAATCATTCAAATCAACAGCTAACAGAATTTTCACAACATAAAGTCAATTTTATAGAATAATACGTTTGATTATTTTATTAATCAACGAGAAATTACATTTTATTTTGTTAAGTGTTTCTTAAATATTTTTCCTATAACGGTTGATTTTACATGATTTTTTTCATGACCCTAATAAAGATTCATTGATGAGACTGCGTCCAACGTCCATCCCAAGGGTTTTTCTTAAAAAAAAAACACCAAAAAATTCAAATGACTTGCTCCAAAACTAAATTGGCAGCCAAACTGATCATTTGTCTGCAAATGACGATGACGGCAAATGCACGTTGAGTCGGGTACATTTTGCTGAAAGTCTTGTGTGGCTAAGGCCAAAGCATCCTCAACTCTTTCCTCTACAGTTGTGTTAATATTAAAAGCGTAAAAATGTTCTGGCGCCTCAAGGAGATTCTTCATGTGAAGTGTTTTCTTGAGTTTATGTGGCTACAAGTCTGTTTGCGGCACTGAAATGATGAGGGGCGTCGGAAAACAAAGTCCGAGTGTTTTCTTTGAGCTAACACTCAGCGGGTCGTGCCCCATCTGCTGGAATCAATAACGCTGCCGTCTTGTTCTTTTTTTTTTTCCTTTATGAAACGCACTTACTCTTAATTTCATCCCCGAGTGGTTTTAGAGAGAAGAATGTGGAGTTACCTATAAGCGCCACGCCGTCATAAATCAGAGGCGGCTCTAGTATCGATTGAGGCTGATATATCACACAAATTTACTGTCACTTCTGTTTTCAATTAAAGATACAATCAGTCAGATAATGACTTAATTGGATTTGACACAAGATTGACTTTCATGGTCGGCGCTTTTACGACTTTAGTTAAGGGAGGCCATTTTATCACGGGAAGAACAGTGTGTCGCCATTGCCCCCCTCCCCACGACACGACGCCCCCTGCTGGCCTGCAGTGTTAGTTTCACCTTCAAAAGTCAAACTAAACTTGGTCCTGCGAAATCTAATGAGCATCAAGAGGATTCAATTTTTTTGCTATCCTAGTCTGACAATTGCGTGCGTGCGTGCGTATTTTCAGACACAGACTGAATGTGTTCAAACTTGATTGAGACGTGCCAACAAATTGCTCCCCCAGGGACTCTTAAATCAAATGCCCGGTGACAACAAGCCCCGCCCCACAATCAGCGCCTCCTAATCGCAGCAATTTTCTACTTGTGCCCAACAACCATTTTGTTGAGTCCCCCCAAGTCCAAAACTGTTACCACCAATGTTTCAAGTAACAATTCCAATGTTGTTAGTAGGGTTATCCAGAAGTGTAAAACAAAAAAAAAGGTTATTTTGCAGAACATAATCTGCATGTACTGCTCCACTGTTTGTCTTTGGTGTTTTTGCTTTGTTTCTTAGCATTTGTGATGTGAACTTTACCAAGGTAAACATGTTTAATATACAAGTAATTGTCTTGATTTCATTTTGAACTTGACAGTCAACTTTCATGTAATTTAAAAAATAATTTTAGACTACATTTAAAACTGTTATTTTCATTGATTTTATTGTTTTATTGAGGATATTCATATTTTTCAATGTGACGTGAAGCTTTATAAAAATATGGAGTGAAAAATATTTAAAAAAATATCTATGTAAAAATTTCACATTTGTACATACTCAAATTTTTCAATAATCAATCACATTTAAAACTAGGTGTGAAATAAATAAAATCCTTGATTAAAACATTATTGAAAAAAATATCCAAATTCAGACTCCTTAATACTCATTTTCAAAAATATAATTGAAATATTGTTGTCACATTGTACATTTTTAACATTAATTTACTTGAAAGTCCCCTTTCCTCGCAATATAAATTTTCCTATTGCCAGTGTTGCCACTGACAGGTAAAGTGCGCAAGCGAGTTCTGAGTCGGACCCGCAGTCTGTCCCTACCCGTCTAGTCACCTTGAAGAGGTGCTGGGCCATTTTCCAATTAAAAGCTTAATAGCCCCACTTGCTTGGCTGGCCCACCATCCATCCCGTGATGTGCTTCAATAAACTAACAGCGACCTCCATTAGGCGATGCTACTCAATTCTGTATTCACTGCAGCGCATAAAAAACGTACAAGTTCTAAAAGTTGCAGATGAGTTCCGTCTAGATTGCTCTTTTATTTGTTCCAGTTTAATAGCCGATGGTTTGTTGGGGAGCAGGCTGGCGCGAACGACAATTCAAAGTGTCTCCACTATGCTTAATGGAGTAGTGGCATGGAGGAGAAGCTAGAATGTCAACATTTTTAATGCAGATCTAGGTCAAGGATGTAACCCCCAGACACTTTTGGGGGCTTCTTTGTGATTTTTATTATTAGCTTCTCACCATAGTTACCTAAACAAAAATCAAATCATGTCATACCCCAACTACGATACAAATATTTAAATCCCTCCAGTCCATAATATATATATATATATATATATATATATATATATATATATATATATATATATATATATATATATATATATATATATATATATATATATATATATATATATATATATATATATTTCTTTCTTTATAAACATCCAATTCTAAGTTTGAATAAAACATTTTTGGTGTCCAATTTGAAATTTTTGCTTAATATCTTACAGATTAAAACATAAAATAAACAAACGTCATCACTCGTCCCTCTCGAAAAAAAATCCTAAAATGTAATAAGTGATTCTTTTTTGCATATTTCCCAAGTACTGACCACATCGGTCCCGTGTACGTTTTGATTGACAGCCTTGTATAACTTCAGATATTGAATTATTCACCAAAGAAAACTAAAGTCAACTAAGGTGTTTCCTCTATGTAAAACGTTTTTGCCTATATTTTCCAACGAAGGAACAGTTGTGGTTGACGTGCACGTTCTGATTGATAGACAGCCGGGTGGGTGGGCGTGTAAAGTAAGCCACCCCAACCTTCCCCCGCGCCACCCGGGTCCCCGTCCCTTCACTCTTGTCTCTCTCATCTCGAGCGTGTGACAAGTACAGTGCGCAAAGCACATCTGGGTGGGTGATGAACGGCTACGGCTCCCCTCCAGCGGACGCCCAAATGCGCGCGGTGCCGGAACCACGGCGTGCTGTCGTGGCTGAAGGGCCACAAGAGGTACTGCCTCTTCAAGGACTGTGCCTGCGACAAGTGCATCCTCATCATCGAGAGGCAGCGCGTCATGGCCGCGCAGGTGGCGCTGCGCTGGCAGCAGGCCAACGAGAGCCTGGACAGCCTCATCCCGGAGGCCCTCAGGGTCGTGCCGGCCGAGGGGGCCGCGGCGGCGGCAGCGGCTGCCGCGGCAACCGGCGGCGAGTCCGACGCCGGCCGGAGGAGCGCGGAAGAAAGACGCAGTAAGGCGGGCCCACGTTTTGAAAGCAGTCAACACTACTTCTGGATTTATTCAGATCATTTTTGGACTTACGATTCTTTTGATGAATAACTCATTTTAGTAGAGACACACTGGAAATATATTTCAGGGGAAAACAATGAAAAACGTGAACAAGTTTTAGTTGCCGTCTATCTAAAATGACAAAAACTACGTGATCACAATCGTCAAGCAGGGATTCCAACGATATAACTTTGTTTCAAAATTTACAAAAATTGAATCTAATCAAATCAAATCTTAAACTATGGAGGAAACATGGACTACATTGTTTATTTTATGCTGGATTGCATTATTAATGTTTTATATTGTTATATGTAAACATACACCTGTGTACAAACGTATACAGTAAACACAAAATGACACACGCATGCACTGCAATTCTTTACATTGTCATGCAAAGTGTGAGCTGAATGTATTTTTATGTCTAAAAAGGAATTTTTGTCGTGCACATCATAATATAAAGTAACTATTGTGAACAAAATAACAAAAAATATATAATAATATAGAATACATATTTTAAAAACAACATAATTTTAAATTACAACACTGTTTTCAGTAAATGATTTAAGGGTACCTGGATCAAATGATCAAATTGTTTTGATGTCACACTCGGCCTTTGGAAAATTTTATATTCTCAAATACAAATGTAAGTCGTACACTCTACATTTTATGTCAGCTTTTATATCCGCCTGTAAAAAAACAACTTTGAACAGATATTTATTTGGATGGTTCGTGATATAAACAAATGCGTTTTAATTGTGTCCATTTGAGGCTTGTCGTATTTTTAAAGGATTCAAAACGATAGCAATCAAATTTACACAATGGCCATGCACATTGACCGAGCAGATGACAAACTTGAGGCGCTAGATAAAGATAAATGATCATTATTATTGCCTGACACGTGACTAAGGACGTTTTTTATTTTAATTAAAAATCATTGACAGACTTCAATAACAGAAAACACACATATATTGCTGCTTATAAAAACAATTTTATGAAAAATGTAATGTTACATGTAAATATTGTTTTTACGTTCATAAAATATATTTTTTCGTAAAAAACCTTTTTCATATAAAATACATTGCTGCATGAAAACCAATTCACAATAATACACTTATGATATGTGTACAATATGCATTATATATATATTTTAAAACGTTAACATTGTTTTGCACAAATTTAAAATAAAATCCATTGTTAAATGTCACGTTTAATCCAAAAACAATAATTTACAATTTATTATTAACAGCACAACATACCACAAATTCCATTTACAATTGATCTGATTTATCCAAAATCTGGGTCACTTGTTGCTAGGCAGACTTCACCAGGATCCATCGCAAAATACGTTATTATCCATTGTGATTTCACAATTGGGTTATTGCTCTCTAACAGGAAATATAAAACAGCGCTGCTTGTTTTGCAGAAGCTCCAGAGGATGGGAGTGGGGACGTGTCTGGGCCCGAAACCGAGGGCAGTCCTGGAGAGCGAGACCAAGATCAGGTGAGCTCCCCAGAAGGTTCCAAACCAAACTCCTGCTACACACCGGAGCCCCCAGACGGCCACCCGGGAGAGAAAGAAGCCAAAGCCGCCGAGACTCCCCAGAAGAGCCCTGCCAGTCCAGGGAGCCGGGCGGTGCTGATTGAGGGTCTGGCCGGCTCAGTCAACCTTCCCTTCAGCCTCAGAGCCAACCGTCCCCCACTGGAGGTCCTCAAGAAAATCTTTTCGAGCCACAAGGCACCCGTTTTGGAGCTCATTCTCCGAGGCTGCGGGGGCGACCTGGTAGGGGCCATCGAGGTGCTGTTGTCCAGCCGGGGTGGGCAGCCGCACCCCGAATCGCACCCAGACCCTCTGGTGCTTCCGCCGGGCGGGCACCCTTTCGAGCACAGCCTGGGCTCTTACCACTCGGCCAAGTGGTCGGTGGGCTCCGCCGTCAGGGTGCCGGACTCCCTGCGCTTCACGTCTGAGTCGCCCTCAGTGGAGGCCCTGGGTGTACCCCTTCAGCATCCGCGCTACCCGCTAGTTCTGAAAACTCCCTGACCCGGGACCCAGGCGGCTCCCTGGTGCCCAACGATGTGACCCTGTGGAACACCGTGGCCCTGCAGCAGCAATATCAGCTACGCTCAGCCGCCGCCGCCCAATACGTATCAACCTTCGGCCCGGCCGGAGCTCCCGGGGGCTCCGTCTTCCGGGGGGCCTCGCTCCTACATCAGCACCACTTCAGAGTCACAAAAGAGCCCCGCGGCGCCATCCAGGATGGGGAGGGCTGCGGGGCCGGGGCCAAAGGGGGCCTGCACTCACCCGACGAGGACTACGAGGAACGCTCGGATTCGGCTGATTCCCGGATAATGAAGTCGTCCGGCTAGACCGCTTTTTGTTTGTTTTGACCAGATCCATACCAACAATGACGTGAGCGCTACTCGTGAATGTACGCACGTTTACGTCTATTTCCTCCACGTTGTCATGTTTGTGAGCATGTGTTCAGTGTGACTAATAAACATAAAACACTGTAAGTGTAAACTGTGTCAAATGTCACCTTATTAAAGCCCAGCCACCACCTCCACTTTGTACACAAAAGCAAATGAGCCAAATAGAAATCGTCTGGTTCGTGTCACAAAATCCTCTTTCAACATTTTTAACTGGGACACAACGGAAAGTAAATCAATTCAAACATAAAAATGAAACACCTCCGAAACACGTGTCACACTACAAATAGCCCTTGATAAGTTTTCGAAAGTAAAAATGTTTACTGTAGCGAAGCAGTTTGAAGTTGTAATAATAGTGTTCACCACTAGATGGCAGAATCTCAAGTCTGTATTCTTCACCACCAGAGAAGAGAGGGCGGCTCAAATTAGGTCAAGAAAATTGTTTCTTTCTGGTAAAATAAAAGACAGATTATATGTTCACCAAATTTAACCATCAACACTTTTGCCTGGTTTGCTTTGAGATGCTAACAGTTCTACGTTGCTACGACAGAACTGGGCGGCTCAAATTAGGTCAAGAAAATTGTTCCTTTCTGGTAAAATAAAACGCAGATTATATGTTCACCAAATTTAACCATTAACACTTTTGCCTGGTTTGCTTTGAGATGCTAACAGTTTTAAGTTGCTACGACACCGATCTCAAAAGTGCATAAAGATCAACTGTTAAAAAAGATCAGTTTTCTTGAAATGCATGAGGCGTTACTAAATGCGTGGCCTC
This sequence comes from Syngnathus leptorhynchus, assembly GCF_054491065.1. NCBI lineage: Eukaryota > Metazoa > Chordata > Actinopteri > Syngnathiformes > Syngnathidae > Syngnathus > Syngnathus leptorhynchus. The sequence goes on from NW_028232018.1 coordinate 544,074, forward strand.
CAAAAACATGGATATCTGTAAATTCACCTAGTGGCTTCATTGGACAAGTAGAAATAAAAGCCAAACTCACGTCTTCCTTGAATATTTGTAAACAGAATCAGATAATGTAATCTCATTTCATATATAACAGAATGTTTGGACAACTGGATCTGCAGAATCTGCAGCATGTGCGTGGCGCAGCATGTTCAGTTTGCTTCCATTCAAATAAGGTGACAAATGCCGCCACCTGCTGGTCAAATGTTAACACAGCATGAGCGCTCCGGGTGTATATAGCTCGTTGCGTTTAGCTGCCTTCGTGTGACATCTAGTGCTCGGACGTCAAAACGACATTTGACGCTTTTCGTGACTAAGAAAAGGGCCTCAGTTACAACTCAAGATGAACACGAACACTTATTTAAATGTTTTCCCCTACAATGTACATTTAGACAACACCACACAAATAAAGCTGAAGAGCCCAGTAGAAATATTGTCTTCAAAGCATGATCAATTCCAAAAGAAATAAAACAGCAATCACTGACAGTAAAACAACATGCATGAAATGAAAAAGTATAAAACAAAATGACTGACGGTGAGAACTGATTTAGTGTGTTAACTGCCGTGTTGTCTTTTGACTGGTGTCGGGTCAAGCTGTCAAAGCACTTGAGACGAAGACAAATGGTGCTTGCCATGTCTGCTTATGTCCTTAAGTGCATGTGTTGTTGCGAGTCCATCACGGGCTAATTAACATAACAGCGCTCCACTTACACTTTTAGTGGCGTGGAGTGGACCTCCACCTCCTCCTTCTCAGTGGGACACTTCCAGCTAGTTGCTGCTCTTTCAATCAGAAACACGACAGCACGTGATCAAATGTCATTTCAGCTTGGTGTGTGTCAACAACACGACATACGACCATTCAACATCTCCAGAACCCAACAGAAGTTCTGGAAAAGTGTCATGTGTCAATAAAGCCTCCAAAGATTCATTTGAACCGTCACAAGAACTCTAAAGTTTTCTGTAACAAGATCTGGAACTCCTCAAGATTATTCCAACATTCATGAAGACTTTGTTGATCAGCTGGAAGAACCGCAAATCTTATTTGACGTGACTTGGAACTTCTCAAACAATTATTCTTCTCTCCCACAGACCTCTATGAAGACCAAAATTTTTTCTACAAGACCTAGAATGCCTTTAAGTGTCTTAAGACTCATTTGAATCCTTGCAAGAACCTTAAATGGTCTCGAACATGAGCGACATTTAATTCAAGAGTCCTTAACCCTTCAGAAGACTCAACAGAAAAGAACTCTAAATCTTCCAAAGGGCCCTGAACCCATCAAGAGTCTTTCAAAGATTGCCATATCTTCTTGAACAGAACCTAGAACCACTTCAGAAGGCATTCAAGCCTTCCAAAGATTCTTTGGAACCACCTCAAGAAGCCCAGGTTTCAACAGGGACAGGTAGCTCTTCATGGGGGACCCACAAACCCTAGTTTTATTGAGAATCCAAGACTCCCCCTCTCAGAGAAATTGAGACCATCCACAACGACCTCTGGAAGACCTTCAAGATCTACAGGCTGTCCCACATTTCCCGGTGTAACTTTAAAAAAAAAAAGATGCCAAGAATTCCTTCAAAGTATCATCCCAGGGGTCCTTAATGAGCCACAGAGAATACGTTACACCTGGAGGTGTTCAGACCCTGGTGACGAGCGCATCCCTCCGACCTGAGCTGTGGCCCGGGCCCGTCGGATCAAAGCATTCCTCACCAGGAAACTGCAGCGTGGGGTGGCCGCTTGTAACCCCCATCGTAAATTAAGAGACTAAGTGGAGAGTCAAGCTGCACCTGCAGGTCTTCAAACACGCCCTAAAAAACCTACTCAACCCTCCCTTTCTCCACACATGGAGGAAGAGTTAGGACCCCAGAGAACCCCAGGCTGCACACAGTGTCTTAGATAGAGGGCTATTACGCGGTTGTTACAAATATTGACCAGTAATACACTAGGAAAACACAAAAGGTATATACATACAATACAACGAAATAATGTGTATGCATCTTTAACCAAAATAAAGTGGAAAGGGATAACATAAGAACAAAATATAATTATATACATAAGACAACCAAAGAAAGTATAAAAAATGACAAATTCCAAAATAAATTAATGAAATGTTGAAATTAATAAAATAATGCCATCAAATAAATGTAAACAGAAAAAAAAAAAAGAAAAAACAACAAAAATTTTGATTTTGCAATACTAAGTGTATCTAAATGGATGTTTCATTAAAAATCATCACATTCAAAATCATCTCGCTACCTCGTCCTTAATTTGCGGTATTTGGAAACATTTATGAGACCTTTGCATATAAAGGGAGCTTCATAAAGATATGAGCTAACAAGCTAAATCAGCACTGCACTCAGATATGTTTACTAGAAACACCATGACATGAAATTAATTCATTTATGACTATATTGTCAAGGAACCTGTGTCAAAGAGCAGATTTGAGCACCGCGGAAGCTTGGTGGCTCCCTATTGGTCGGATTTGTTTTTTTTTTTTGATTGGAGAGGCGGCCAATCAGAAGCAGAGGGAGCGTGACTTGGGAAAGGCGTTTGCCGTGAGCTGGCAAATTTGGCTCAGTCGGCTTACACACGCAGACACACGCAGTCAATTAACAGCCAATTAAGTGCTCGCTGCTCTCCAGCAGGCTGGAAAACACCTGGAGTGAAAGGACCGTCCACTCGTGGAGGTACATTTTATTCTTTGTTAGTATGGCCACTAATTATCAAGTATATAAAACTAATCAGAGCAGGAATTGATTTGTTTTATTTCAATTATTTTTTTATCGTTTTAAGACATGCTTAAGTCTAACTTGGATGCTGAGTGTTTATTTGTACTTGACATTTATAGTTTCTGGAATTTACAGTTTTGTTTGTTTTAAAACCTGTTTTTAACCCTTGTTCATTTTTTATTCGTATAATCTGGATTGGAACTCTGCACTCTAACATTTAAAATCATTTTGATCAATTCCAATTTATCTCCATAGTTGGGGTAAAAAAATATTTTAAATATGTTTTATAAGAATATTCATAACTCTGGATAAGATTTCAACACTTTTTAACATAACTTTTTTTAAATTATTTTATTTCATGCAATAGTCTAAGCCATATTTCATGACTTTAAAAAGTACTGTAATTTTTTTGGTTAACATTCATTTCTCCATAATGTAGCGAATGAGAACATATTCATGAAGATTTATTGTTGCAGCACGTGCATATAATATAATAAACTTGAAAAAAATGCAAATCTAAAATATATACGTATCTATCTATCTATGTATGTATCTATGTATGTATCTATGTATGTAGCTATCATAAATATGTCTGTCTGTCTGTCTGTCTGTCTGTCTGTCTGTCTGTCTGTCTGTCTGTCTGTCTGTCTGTCTGTCTGTCTGTCTGTCTGTCTGTCTATCTATCTATCTATCTATCTATCTATCTATCTATCTATCTATCGATCACCTCTGCCTCTCATTCATTTCATATCCTCATTATCCGGCTTAAGATTCATAAACTAGTACACACTTTGCCCTCTTGCTAGCGATTTTTTTTTTAATACTATACCGGTGCCATTTTTTGCCTATTAGTACACAACTAAAATAAACGACTAGTAACATTACTCGGCTCAGTGATAGGTAGGATTATGTCACGTACTAGGAGCTTCTCGGATGCTACAAGTAGCATCATAATGCTGACCAATAGTTTTGCCTTACTAGTAAAATGTAGTCTTCCTACCAAAGTCATTTCACAAGGTTGCAGGAATGTCATGCAGTTGTGAAAAAATTAATAGGATACAGTCACACTTGCTAGTGCAGCATAGCGGTACTAGGTTTCAGTAATGCTGCCGCCAGGTCTTCCCGCCCATTGAATTATTGTAGTGTCTGAAATTATTATTTTATATATATTTTTTACCATTTAATTGTGCTACTACAATTTTGTTTGTCATGCCACTATATAGTAGCATTCTTCTTCTTATAAAGCACCTTATAGCCGTTTTTTGGGAGGATGAAACAGATTGTTAGTATTTCAATTCAATTCATTGGGGAAAGTCAAGGCCTCACGGGATACATTTTTCCCCCCAATTTTTATACATTTTGCATGGGTCATGTTGGGGGGGGAGATGCAAAGGCAATTTTGAAGTGAAAGAGCGTGAGTCACCTGCCCAGCTCGTCTCCAATCTCATAAAAGTCCTCGACGTTCTCCTGCTTGAAAACAATCATGTTGTGCCCGCACTTGGACGAGTGCTGGGTGTTTCCTGGAGGGGAGGAGAGGGTGAGGGAGGCGGGGGGCTCGTCACAGGGGCACGCCGTTCAGGGCACGCTCGAAGCCGGCTACTCTCCTCATGTTTGGGCCAGGAGTGGAGAAACCGGTGGAAGAATGCAAATCAGATAAAACGGACCTGTCAGGAATGTCACGACTCCTAAAAAAAATGAAAAAATGGGTATGTCACACACCAAAGGGTTATCTTTTGGGATTGTGGAGGGAGGGTCCGTGCGTGGTGACAAAGCGTCCGAAAAAGACAACACATGAGCGGCTACTGGCGTACACCTCGCTCTTCAGCTTGCGGTAGCTATGGGAGACCCGAGCCGCGGTGTTTCACCTGAGTGAAGCTGCCCCCGCCCTACAAAATTTAAGGAAAATAGTCTGTTTCGTTTGTGCTGGTTTCTGCATCAAAAATTTTCTTTTGTGCGGCAACGATTTTCGAGTTATAAAAGATTCTTTTATAGGTCATCCAGAGTTCACCCAGCCCCCCCTTTTTCTCCAAATGGACCCAAAATGCTACCGTTCGTTTGTGCTTTGTTTGTGCTGGATTGTGCAGCAAAAAGTTTTGTTTGTGCTGCTCCGGTTTCATAGATATTAGACATTTATTTTATAGCAATGACGTCACCCAGCCCCACCCTTTTCCTCCAAATGGACCCAAAATGGTACAGTTTGTTCGTGCTTTGTTTGTGCTGCTCTGGTTTCGTACATATTAGACATTTATTTTTATCGCGATGATCTCACCCAGCCCCCCCTTTTCCTCCAAATGTATCCAAAATGGTACCGTTCGTTTGTGCTTTGTTTGTGCTGCTCTGGTTTCGTAGATATTAGACATTTATTTTTATTGCGATGACGTCAACCCAGCACAAACAAAACTTTTTGCTGCACAAACCAGAACAAACGAAGCACAAACGAACGGTACCATTTTGGGCCCATTTGGAGATGAAGGGGGGGGGGGGGGTGTGTGACGTCATCGCGATAAAAACTAGAATTTGCAATTTCTGGAGAAATTGCGTGTGAAGGCCAAATAGTTGAATATTTTTTTTGGGGGGGAATACTGCGGAATGATTTTGGAATGAGTTGAATTTTTAGAGAAACGTAGAATTTAGATGTGAAAAATTGAATTTTTGAGAATTTGGTGGAATTTCAAATTAGAAAATGTGAAATCTATGGGAAATGGGAATTTGCGGAATAGGGAGGAAAAAGATGAAGAGTTGAAAGTGGGAATGGGTTGAATAGGTGGAAAAATGTGGAAATTAGAGATGAGAAACGGAATTTTGGAGAATTTGGTGGAATTTCGAATTTGAAAATGTGGAATCTATGGGAAATGGGAATTTGCGGAATAGGGAGGAAAAAGATGAAGAGTTTAAAGTCGGAATGGGTTGAATCGGTGGAAAAATGTGGAAATTAGAGGTGAAAGATGGAATTTTGGAGAATTTGGTGGAATTTCAAATTTGGAAATGTGGAATTTATGCGAAATGGGAATTTGGGGAATAGGAAAGAAAAAGATGAAGAGTTGAAAGTTGGAATGGGTTGAATCAGTTGGAAATTATGGAAAATAGAGGTAAAAAACGGAATTTCTGAGAATTTGGTGGAATTTTGAATAAATATAAATATTTCGGTTCAATTTGGGTCACTTCCGGTTTATTTGGGTCACTTCCGGATTAATTTAGGCCACTTCCGGTTTATTTGGGTCACTTCCGGTTCAATATAGGCAACTTCCAGTTTAGCTGAGGTCATTTCCGGTTTATTTGGGTCACTTCCGGTTCAATGTAGGCCACTTCCGTTTTACTTGGGTTACTTCCGATTCATTTTGGGTCACTTCTGGTTTGCCTGAGGTCACTTCCGGTCTATTTGGGATCACTTCCGGTTCGCCTGAGGTCACTTCATGTCCGCCTGAGGTCACTTCCGGTTTAGCTGAGGTCACTTCCGGTTCAATGTAGGCCACTTCCGGTTTAGCTGAGGTCACTTCCGGTTTATTTGGGGTCACTTCCGATTCATTTGGGGTCACTTCCGGTCTATTTGGGGTCACTTTCGGTTTGCCTGAGGTCACTTCCGGTTCATTGGGGGTCACTTCCGGTCCATTCAGGGGTCATTGGGGTCACTTCAGGGTCAATCCAAGATGGCCGCCACACTGGAAGTGGGGGTCAAGGGTTGAATTGTGGAAGCATAGTGGAAGTGGGGTTGAAGGGGCTGAATATGGTAAGCATAAGTTGAACAAAGTGAATAAAATTGGAATGGGTTGAATCGGTTGAAGAATGTTGAAAAATGTGAAATTTTTGCTGAATGGGAAGGTGTGGAATATGTAGAAATTAGAGTGGAAAAAGGAAATTTTGGAAAATTTGGTTGAATTTAAAATTTGAAAAATGTGAAATTTTTGCTAAATGGGAAGGTGTGGAATAGGTAGGGAAAAGATGAACAGTTGAAAGTTGGAACAAGTTGAATCGGTTGAAGTATGTAGAAATTAGAAGTGAAAAAGGAAATTTTGTGAAAAATTGAAACATGAAAACGTGAAATTTTTGAATTTGCCAAGTTTGGGAATGTCCCCAATGTGATTTGAATGTGTTGAATTATGTGAATTTCAAACTGGAACAACGTAAATGTGAAATGTTGAATGCCATTAAGAATGAATGGGGAAAAAATTGCCGGAAATTTGTGAATATTGCGAAAACGGAAAATTTTTTGAATGTATAAAATGTGAGCGGTCAATTCCTGAATATTTGGAATAAGTGAAAAGTGGAACGGAGTGAATCGGTTGAAGTATGTGGAAGTAGTTAAGCGGCAAAAAAGTGGGCACAACAAAAAAGTAGAATAACAATAGTGTGAAGGTCTTCACTTTCACACTAATTAGTGTTTAATTAGAATTTGCAATTCCTGAAGAAATTGCGTGTGAAGGTGAAGAAGTTGAATAAATACTCGGGGAATGTACTCATCACTTACCCCCCGTTTTCCAAAACACAATCAGCACGAGTATGAGGGGGACCCCTGAGAGAGATGAGGTATATGCCAGCGCAACACCAATCCGCTCCGCGCTGGTTCCCATGTCGGCTACGGATGAATAAAACCAGCCTGTCCCCCCTGGAGCTCACGAGACACGGAATTTTTTCTAAGTGCCAACGGCTCTTCCGAGCAAAAGTGTCCGCTCCGGCTGGTTCCCCCGTCGGCCCCGAATGACGAAAAATGCCGGTCTCCGCCCGGAGCTCATGACAAACGAAAAATTTTCTAAGTGCCAACGGCACTTGCGAGCGAATGTGTCCGCTCGGCGCTGGTTCCCGGGTCGAACCCGGAAGACGAAAAACGCCGGTCTCCGCCCGGAGCTCATGACAAACGAAAAATTTTCTAAGTGCCAACGGCACTTGCGAGCGAATGTGTCCGCTCGGCGCTGGTTCCCGGGTCGAACCCGGAAGACAAAAAAACGCCGGTCTCCGCCTGGAGGTCCCAGCAAAATCGGCGAAAAAACGACTAAGTGTCAACTTTCGAAAAAACGACTAAGTGTCAACTTTCGAAAAAACGGCTAAGTGTCGACTTTCGAAAAAACGGCTAAGTGTCGCCTTTCGAAAAAACGGCTGTGTCGCCTCTCTGAAAAAACGGCTAAGTGTCGCCTCTCTGAAAAAACGACTAAGTGTCGCCTCTCTGAAAAAACGGCTAAGTGTCGCCTCTCTGAAAAAACGGCAAAGTGCCCACGGCTCTGCGGGCTCGTGCATCCGACCCGCGCCGGTTCCCCAGCCGGCCTGAAATAAGGCAAAACCAGCCTCTCCCCCTGGAGCTCAGAGCCAATTGTGGCGAAAAAACGACTAAGTGTCGCCTTTCGAAAAAACGGCTAAGTGTCGCCTTTCGAAAAAACGGCTAAGTGTCGCCTCTCTGAAAAAACGGCTAAGTGTCGCCTCTCTGAAAAAACGGCTAAGTGTCGCCTCTCTGAAAAAACGACTAAGTGTCGCCTCTCTGAAAAAACGGCAAAGTGCCCACGGCTCTGCGGGCTCGTGCATACGACCCGCGCCGGTTCCCCAGCCGGCCTGAAATAAGGCAAAACCAGCCTCTCCCCCTGGAGCTCAGAGCCAATTGTGGCGAAAAAACGACTAAGTGTCAACTTTCGAAAAAACGGCTAAGTGTCGCCTTTCGAAAAAACGGCTAAGTGTCGCCTCTCTGAAAAAACGACTAAGTGTCGCCTCTCTGAAAAAACGACTAAGTGTCGCCTCTCTGAAAAAACGGCAGAGTGCCCACGGCTCTGCGGGCTCGTGCATCCGACCCGCGCCGGTTCCCCAGCCGGCCTGAAATAAGGCAAAACCAGCCTCTCCCCCTGGAGCTCAGAGCCAATTGTGGCGAAAAAACGACTAAGTGTCAACTTTCGAAAAAACGGCTAAGTGTCGCCTTTCGAAAAAACGGCTAAGTGTCACCTTTCGAAAAAACGGCTAAGTGTCGCCTCTCTGAAAAAACGACTAAGTGTCGCCTCTCTGAAAAAACGGCAAAGTGCCCACGGCTCTGCGGGCTCGTGCATCCGGCCCGCGCCGGTTCCCCAGCCGGCCTGAAATAAGGCAAAACCAGCCTCTCCCCCTGGAGCTCAGAGCCAATTGTGGCGAAAAAACGACTAAGTGTCAACTTTCGAAAAAACGGCTAAGTGTCGCCTTTCGAAAAAACGGCTAAGTGTCGACTTTCGAAAAAACGGCTAAGTGTCAACTTTCGAAAAAACGGCTAAGTGTCAACTTTCGAAAAAACGACTAAGTGTCGCCTCTCTGAAAAAACGACTAAGTGCCCACGGCTCTGCGGGGCTTGTGAGTCCGCCCCGCGCCGGTTCGGCGGTCGGCCTCAAAAAGCGAAAAATCAGCCTCTCTCCCTGGAGCTCACCAAAAATTTGTCGAAATTTTTCTAAGTTCTCCTCGAGGTACCAGGGGGTGAGGTACCCGGGCTAAGGTGCAGTACCTTTTTTGGTCTTCAGGTGCGCCAGAGTACAATGAAATGGTCCCAGTAGTCAGTGTACTCATCGACTTTCCCCCCGTTTTCCAAAGCACCTCGTTTACGAGTATGGAGGAGATGGTGCTGGTCTCCCCACGGCGTCGGACACGCCGTCCTCGACAGCACAAGGTCGGATAGAAGACCTGGAAAGCGCCGTGGCACGCGCTGGAGGTGGGCACTTTGGCGAAAAAACGACTAAGTGTCAACTTTCGAAAAAACGGCTAAGTGTCAACTTTCGAAAAAACGGCTAAGTGTCAACTTTCGAAAAAACGACTAAGTGTCACCTCTCTGAAAAAATGGCAAAGTGTCGCCTCTCTGAAAATTTTCTAAGTGCCCACGGCTCTGCGGGCTCGTGCATCCGAGCCGCGCCGGTTCTGCAACCGGCCTAGAATGACGAAAAATAACGGTCTCCTCCTGGAGCTCACAGCCAATTGTGGCGAAAAAGTGGCAAAGTGCCCACGGCTCTGCGGGCTCGTGCATCCGACCCGCGCCGGTTCTGCAGCCGGCCTAGAATGACGAAAAATAACGGTCTCCTCCTGGAGCTCACAGCCAACTTGGCAAAAAGTTTCTAAGTGCCCACGGCCCTGCCGAGCTTTGGCGTCCGCCCAGCGCCGGTTCCGCAGTCGGCCTCCAATGACGAAAAATAACGGTCTCCTCCTGGAGCTCACAGCCAACTTGGCAAAAAGTTTCTAAGTGCCCACGGCCCTGCCGAGCTTTGGCGTCCGCCCAGCGCCGGTTCCGCAGTCGGCCTCGAATGACGAAAAATAACGGTCTCCTCCTGGAGCTCACAGCCAACTTGGCAAAAAGTTTCTAAGTGCCCACGGCCCTGCCGAGCTTTGGCGTCCGCTCAGCGCCGGTTCCGCAGTCGGCCTCGAATGACGAAAAATAACGGTCTCCTCCTGGAGCTCACAGCCAACTTGGCAAAAAGTTTCTAAGTGCCCACGGCCCTGCCGAGCTTTGGCGTCCGCCCAGCGCCGGTTCCGCAGTCGGCCTCGAATGACGAAAAATAACGGTCTCCTCCTGGAGCTCACAGCCAACTTGGCAAAAAGTTTCTAAGTGTCACATCTCTGAAAAAACGACTAAGTGTCAACTTTCGAAAAAACGGCTAAGTGTCAACTTTTGAAAAAACGGCAAAGTGTCACATCTCTGAAAAAACGGCTAAGTGTCGACTTTCGAAAAAACGGCTAAGTGTCAACTTTCGAAAAAACGGCAAAGTGTCACATCTCTGAAAAAACGGCTAAGTGTCACATCTCTGAAAAAACGGCTAAGTGTCACATCTCTGAAAAAACGGCTAAGTGTCGACTTTCGAAAAAACGGCTAAGTGTCGCCTCTCTGAAAAAACGGCAAAGTGTCAACTTTCGAAAAAACGACAGAGTGTCGCCTCTCTGAAAAAACGACTAAGTGTCGACTCTGAGAAAATGGCAAAGTGCCCACGGCTCTGCGGGCTCGTGCATCCGACCCGCGCCGGTTCCCCAGCCGGCCTGAAATAAGGCAAAACCAGCCTCTCCGCCTGGAGCTCAGAGCCAACTTGGCGAATATTTTCTAAGTGCCCACGGCTCTGCGTGGCTACGGCGTCTGCCCAGCGCCGGTTCCTGGGTCGAACCCCGAGGACGAGGAATGCCGGTCTCCGCCTGGAGGTCCCAGCTTAATCGGCGAAAATTTTCTAAGTGCCCACGGCTCTGCCGGGCTCGTGCATCCGACCCGCGCCGGTTCCCCAGCCGGCCTGAAATAAGGCAAAACCAGGCTCTCCCCCTGGAGCTCAGAGCCAATTGTGGCGAAAAAACGACTAAGTGTCAACTTTCGAAAAAACGACTAAGTGTCAACTTTCCAAAAAAACGGCTAAGTGTCGACTTTCGAAAAAACGGCTAAGTGTCAACTTTCGAAAAAACGACTAAGTGTCGCCTCTGAAAAAACGACTAAGTGTCGCCTCTCTGAAAAAACGACTAAGTGCCCACGGCTCTGCGGGGCTTGTGAGTCCGCCCCGCGCCGGTTCGGCGGTCGGCCTCAAAAAGCGAAAAATCAGCCTCTTTCCCTGGAGCTCACCAAAAATTTGTCGAAATTTTTCTAAGTTCTCCTCGAGGTACCAGGGGGTGAGGTACCCGGGCTAAGGTGCAGTACCTTTTTTGGTCTTCAGGTGCGCCAGAGTACAATGAAATGGTCCCAGTAGTCAGTGTACTCATCGACTTTCCCCCCGTTTTCCAAAGCACCTCGTTTACGAGTATGGAGGAGATGGTGCTGGTCTCCCCACGGCGTCGGACACGCCGTCCTCGACAGCACAAGGTCGGATAGAAGACCTGAAAAGCGCCGTGGCACGCGCTGGAGGTGTCACTGTGGCGAAAAAGTGACTAAGTGTCAACTTTCGAAAAAACGGCTAAGTGTCAACTTTCGAAAAAACGGCTAAGTGTCAACTTTCGAAAAAACGGCTAAGTGTCACCTCTCTGAAAAAACGGCAAAGTGTCAACTTTCGAAAAAACGACTAAGTGTCAACTTTCGAAAAAACGACTAAGTGTCACCTCTCTGAAAAAATGGCAAAGTGTCAACTGCGAATGTGGTGGTGCATGGAAGGAAGTGGAGGACGGCCGCCTCCTTAAACACAGGCCGAAGAGGAGCGTCAGGGCCGGCTCCTTAAACACGGACCGAGTGTCGCCCTTAACACAGACCAAGCGGAGGACGGCCGCCTCCCTAAATACAGGCCGAACCGGAGCGCGAGGGCCAGGCTCCTTAAACACGGACCGAGTGTCGCCCTTAACACAGACCAAGCGGAGGACGGCCGCCTCCCTAAATACAGGCCGAACCGGAGCGCGAGGGCCAGGCTCCTTAAACACGGACCGAGTGTCGCCCTTAACACAGACCAAGGGGAGGACGGCCGCCTCCTTAAACACAGGCCGGAGAGGAGCGTCAGGGCCAGGCTCCTTAAACATGGACCGAGTGTCGCCCTTAACACAGACCAAGGGGAGGACGGCCGCCTCCTTAAACACAGGCCGGAGAGGAGCGTCAGGGCCAGGCTCCTCAAACATGGACCGAGTGTCGCCCTTAACACAGACCAAGGGGAGGACGGCCGCCTCCTTAAACACAGGCCGGAGAGGAGCGTCAGGGCCAGGCTCCTCAAACATGGACCGAGTGTCGCCCTTAACACAGACCAAGGGGAGGACGGCCGCCTCCTTAAACACAGGCCGGAGAGGAGCGTCAGGGCCAGGCTCCTCAAACATGGACCGAGTGTCGCCCTTAACACAGACCAAGGGGAGGACGGCCGCCTCCTTAAACACAGGCCGGAGAGGAGCGTCAGGGCCAGGCTCCTCAAACATGGACCGAGTGTCGCCCTTAACACAGACCAAGGGGAGGACGGCCGCCTCCTTAAACACAGGCCGGAGAGGAGCGTCAGGGCCAGGCTCCTCAAACATGGACCGAGTGTCGCCCTTAACACAGACCAAGCGGAGGACGGCCGCCTCCCTAAATACAGGCCGAACCGGAGCGCGAGGGCCAGGCTCCTTAAACACGGACCGAGTGTCGCCCTTAACACAGACCAAGGGGAGGACGGCCGCCTCCTTAAACACAGGCCGAACCGGAGCGCGAGTGTCGCTCCTTAAACACGGACCGAGTGGAGGACGGCCGCCTCCTTAAACACAGGCCGAACAAAATGACACAAAGTGTCAACTGCGAATGTTGTCCATCCAAGGAAGGAGCGTGATGCCCGGCCGGCTCCTTAAACACAGGCCGAGAGTCGCCCCGGACGGTCCGCCTCGCGGCGCCCGCCCGCTCGGATAAAATGACACAAAGTGTCAACTGCGAATGTTGTCCATCCAAGGAAGGAGCGTGATGCCCGGCCGGCTCCTTAAACACAGGCCGAGAGTCGCCCCGGACGGTCCGCCTCGCGGCGCCCGTCCGCTCGGATAAAATGACACAAAGTGTCAACTACGAATGTTGTCCATCCAAGGAGGGAGCGTGATGCCCGGCCGGCTCCGAAAACACAGGCCGAGAGTCGCCCCGGACGGTCCGCCTCGCGGCGCCCGTCTGCTCGGATAAAATGACACAAAGTGTCAACTACGAATGTTGTCCATCCAAGGAGGGAGCGTGATGCCCGGCCGGCTCCGAAAACACAGGCCGAGAGTCGCCCCGGACGGTCCGCCTCGCGGCGCCCGTCTGCTCGGATAAAATGACACAAAGTGTCAACTACGAATGTTGTCCATCCAAGGAG
>NW_028232018.1:567500-634062 GCF_054491065.1 Syngnathus leptorhynchus
CAACCACCAGAGGCATTGGACTGGGACCCCGAACGGCCCGTAGTCACTTCTACGGGCCACGGTTGCGAAAACTCCTTGGATCGGAAGTCCGCGCTAGCAATTGCACAGAGTCAGAGTCACAGCCAGTCTGGCCGTAGGAGCGGGTGGATCCAGGCTGGCGAAGCTCTTGACAACTCCTCAGTAGCGTCCGAATTAAAGACTTCTCTCGACTCAGGGATGAGAGTTGGGGAGAGGGGGGTCGTGCTGGAGCTACAACTTGTTCAGGGCGGTGACAAAGGTAGAGTGGGCGATCAGGCGGTTAGTGGGCCGTCGACCTCGGGGGGGATGGTGGCAGTCCCCCCCAGCCGGGTTTTGGTGCATCTGCCTCGTGAGTCTGAGGACTGCCAACTGTGTGGTGTGCAGGTCGGTGGTATTCGTAGGCTGGGGACGCATTTTGCGTTTCGGCATGCGGGTGTTGCTGTCAGGTACGCGTGTCGCGTGTGTGGGAAGGTCGGTGATAACAGCCACTCGATTCGGTGTCACGCTGCCAAGTGTGGTGGGGTGCGCCGGTCGGAGGGCGTCCTGGGGTTCGATTGCGAGCTCTGTGGATGTTGTTTTAGGACAACTGTTGGAGTGTCTCAGCACATGCGACATGTTCATGCAGATGAGTGGTTTGGGACGATAAGAGGTCGGAGCCAGGACAAGGTGGTCAAAGCGAAGAGAACGCTGTGGGACGTGGATGAGATCGCCCGCTTGAAGCTTTTGATGGAGGAACATGTGAATGATCCTCGACGATTTGTGGTGGTTGCCCGGCTGTTGGGGTCGGGTAAGACCAATGAACAAGTGAGGTGGAAGTGGAGAACCCTGTGCGGCGGTGCGGCAGGCAGTGTTTCTGAGGCGAGACGACGCAGGCTGGTGGTCAGGGCGTCGCCCCAGAAATGGTCCTTGCCCCCGGAGCTCCCCGACATGGTGGAGGAGAAGGTGATGGGGATTCTGCTGTCGGGGGATGAGGAGCTTAGGAACACTGCTGCCCTAGTTGAGAGAGCAGGCCGGGAGCCTGACCTGGTCGAATCTTCTGCTCTGGAAGTCATGGAGGCGTTGGGGGGTATGATAAGATGGCCTAAAACGTCGGTGAGGCGTACACTGAGAAGCAGAGAGTTGGCAGGGTGGAGGGGGCGGCTCCTCCACCGGAGACGGTCCTTCTATCACCAGCAAAGGGGGTATAGTATGGCGCCGAAGGGGTTGGCACGGCGCGTCTTGGACGGGCTGACGCCTCTGAGGTGTGACTTGCCACCGGAGTTGGTGTTTGAGGGGTTCCGTGAGAGATGGGGAACGGAGAGGGCGTTCCTTGGTCTTGGGGGCTTTGAGGTGGGGCTTACCGCTGACAATGAACCATTTTATCACCCGGTCTCGGCTGCTGAAGTGAAGTCTAACTTGGCTAGGATGAAGTCTAGCTCGGCGCCGGGCCCAGATGGGATTCGAAGACAGGCCATGTTGAACTGGGACCCGGACGGGAAGCAACTGGCGAGGCTGTTTACGACATGGTTGGTACGTGGAGTCGTTCCCCGAGTTTTCAAGGAGTGCAGGACGCAGTTGTTACCCAAATCGGCTGATCCAGGAGAGTTGGAAACGTTGGCGGGGTGGAGGCCCGTTACGATTGGGTCAGTCGTGCTGAGGCTGTTTGGGCGGATACTGGTGATGAGGCTGGCGCGGGCCTGTCCTATTAGCCCCAGGCAGCGTGGGTTCGTCGCTGGCGCGAGTGGTTGTGCGGAGAACCTCATGATTCTTGACCGGATCATGGGACACTCGAGGTCAAATGGCGTGCCGCTGGCAATTGTGTTCGTTGACTTTGCGAAGGCTTTCGACTCGGTTGCTCATGGACATTTCCTGTGTGTCCTGGGTCAGCTTGGCGTGGACAAACGTGTAATAGAGTTGATTCGTCACTCTTATGTGGACTGCTCGACCAGAGTGGGTTGCGGTGGCGCCTTCACCGAGCCCATAATGATGAAGGTTGGGGTGAAGCAAGGAGACCCAATGTCCCCTCTGCTCTTCAATCTTGCTATGGACCCTCTCATCCATAGACTCGAACGCGATGGAAGCTACTTCGATTGGGGCGACCGCCGAATCGCCTCACTGGCCTTTGCTGACAATCTTGTCTTGCTGAGCTGCTCGGAGGAGGGAATGAGGACCAACCTGGGGATCCTGGAGGACTTTTGCCGGCTTACGGGGCTGGCTGTCCAGCCGCGTAAGTGCCATGGTATCTGGATGGGCTCCGTGGGTGGTGGTGGTGAAGCCTGGTCGCTGTGTGGTCAGCAGATGCACATGGTTGGCCCGGGTGAATCTGTGCGCTATCTTGGGGCTGATATAGTGCCGTGGCGGGGAATTGTTGCTCCGGATCTTCTGGGTCAGGTTAAGGACGGGGTGAGTAAGATCTCGGGGGCTTCGCTGAAGCCCTCGCAGAAGGTGAGGGTCTGTGTCTCTTTCTTACTCCCGAGAGTGGCTTTTCGGGCGGATGTGGGCAAGGTGTCGGTGACCAATTTGAAGTTGGTGGACGGGTTGGTGCGGATGGCTGTGAAGAGGTGGTTGCGCCTGGATCCGTCCACGGCTGGGGGGATCATCTACTCACAAGCGCGCGATGGCGGGCTGGGCGTTCCGAAGTTGTCCGTTACTGTACCCAAAGTCCAGGTTAGGCGCACCTGGCGACTCTGTTGGTCCTCTGATGTTTGGTTGAGGTCTCTGGCTATGGAGGTAGTGCAAAAACCTGCCTGGATGAGATTGTGGGTCGCCGCGGGCGGAGATCGGGATGGTGTGCCCAAGCTGGGCACGGGGAGTACCGTTCCGACTGCTGTTGTGAGCATGCCAGTCTTCCCGGACTGGCGGCAGGTTGAGAATCTGGCCTGGGCGGCGCTGCGGGTCCAGGGTGTGGGTGTCGACCTGTTCCGTAACGATGTGATCAGTAATTCCTGGCTCGCGGATCCTCAGGCTGTGGGTTTCCGTCAGAGGCAGTACTTGGTTGCACTCGCACTGAGAGCGGGTGTGTACCCCACCAGGGAGTTCCGGGCACGGGGTCAGACCGGTGTGGGAACAGCCTGCAGGCGCTGCGGGGCTGGGTTGGAGACTTGTTCGCACATCTTGGGTCAGTGCGCTTCAGTGAAGCGTAGCAGGATACGACGCCACAACAAGATGTGCGAGCTCGTGGCTGCTGAGGCTAGCCGATGGGGATGGGAGGTGTTCAGGGAGCTGCGTGTGGTGGCCCCTGGTGTAGGTGTCAGAATCCCCGACTTGGTGCTGAGGAAGGGTGAGAAGGGTTAGGGTTAGGGTTAGGGTTAGGGTTAGGGTTAGGTTTATGAGATAGAGACCCCCCCCACCTAGCGGAGGGGAGGGGAGATGCACGGGCACATCCCCCGAGATCCCATCCTGCCCCCAGCCCCCGGTGCTGGCGCGCTTGCTTGCGTCGCCGTCCATACCACACTGTCGTCCAGTCGCTGTCCATCCTGGAGGTGTCTTTGGCAATAAAAAATAAAAGGTTGTTTGTGGAAATCCTGTTTTTATTGGAATTTTTTCAAAAAAATGCAGTAAAAATCCAGAACTGTATAACACCGGTTTTCAAAAATATTTGTGTGCCCTGACAACGTTTCGGCCGCTAGGGCCTTCCTCAGGTCTGGCACACAAACAAACCAATCCACGGGTCAGGTAAATCCACTTTTGGTAACTGCTGCTGAGTTGTTTTCTCGTTGCTCCCGCTCCACGCACTGAGCTTTGCGCGTCCTTTTATACACCCTGCCCGGTTGGAATTTCTAATTTTAAATTTTTGTTTTCGTTTTTGAGTTTATTTGGTTTCTGACTTACTATAGGTAACTGAAAAATTCAGCTAGGGTTAGGGTTAGGGTATTGCGGGCCCCTGTAAACTATGCAAAGAGACAATTGGTAGACCTTTGTTGGTTTTGACTGCTTGTATAGGTGGGCGCGGTCCGAGGACCAGTCGCTTGGTCCCAACTGGAGGTAAGTGTCCCAGGTAAGTAGGGAGGTCCCGCGGTTCAAAACGTCCACTGACATGGCTTGCTGAGGTTGTCCATTTCAAAGTTCTTTAGGTAGGCGTGGTCCAGAGACCAGAGGCGTGGCTCCAAGTTGAGGTAAGTATCCAAAGTAGGAATTTGATGCAAACGGGTCCGAATATCATCCGGTAAATTGGGCCTCCCGTTCGGAAGTCACGTTCCCAGTGGAACACAAACTGGAAATGGGATCGGGGTCCGTGACGGCCGTTGTTGTGAGGTAGGTCTTTGTTGGCAAGTGCGTCTATTGCAGATCCCCTGGCGCCCGCTCGGGTGCACACCATTCCAAGAAAGTGGCCAGGGCCCGGTCGTAAGCAGGCGACAGCTGTGGTAATTGACCCCGAGTGAGCGTAGGCCGGCACGTCTTTTGAGTTTTGTCGGAGGCCTTACGGAAAGCTGGAGGATGTTTGTCCTGCCCCTCGAATAAATTGCGCTCAGTATGGGCTGGGTGGGGATTTGGGTTAGGGTTAGGGTTAGGGTTAGGGTTAGGGTTAGGGTTAGGGTTAGGTTTATGAGATAGAGACCCCCCCCACCTAGCGGAGGGGAGGGGAGATGCACGGGCACATCCCCCGAGATCCCATCCTGCCCCCAGCCCCCGGTGCTGGCGCGCCTGCTTGCGTCGCCGTCCATACCACACTGTCGTCCAGTCGCTGTCCATCCTGGAGGTGTCTTTGGCAATAAAAAATAAAAGGTTGTTTGTGGAAATCCTGTTTTTATTGGAATTTTTTCAAAAAAATGCAGAGAAAAACCAGAACTGTATAACACCGGTTTTCAAAAATATTTGTGTGCCCTGACAACGTTTCGGCCGCTAGGGCCTTCCTCAGGTCTGGCACACAAACGAACCAATCCACGGGTCAGGTAAATCCACTTTTGGTAACTGCTGCTGAGTTGTTTTCTCGTTGCTCCCGCTCCACGCACTGAGCTTTGCGCGTCCTTTTATACACCCTGCCCGGTTGGAATTTCTAATTTTAAATTTTTGTTTTCGTTTTTGAGTTTATTTGGTTTCTGACTTACTATAGGTAACTGAAAAATTCAGCTAGGGTTAGGGTTAGGGTATTGCGGGCCCCTGTAAACTATGCAAAGAGACAATTGGTAGACCTTTGTTGGTTTTGACTGCTTGTATAGGTGGGCGCGGTCCGAGGACCAGTCGCTTGGTCCCAACTGGAGGTAAGTGTCCCAGGTAAGTAGGGAGGTCCCGCGGTTCAAAACGTCCACTGACATGGCTTGCTGAGGTTGTCCATTTCAAAGTTCTTTAGGTAGGCGTGGTCCAGAGACCAGAGGCGTGGCTCCAAGTTGAGGTAAGTATCCAAAGTAGGAATTTGATGCAAACGGGTCCGAATATAATCCGGTAAATTGGGCCTCCCGTTCGGAAGTTACGTTCCCAGTGGAACACAAACTGGAAATGGGATCGGGGTCCGTGACGGCCGTTGTTGTGAGGTAGGTCTTTGTTGGCAAGTGCGTCTATTGCGGATCCCCTGGCGCCCGCTCGGGTGCACACCATTCCAAGAAAGTGGCCAGGGCCCGGTCGTAAGCAGGCGACAGCTGTGGTAATTGACCCCGAGTGAGCGTAGGCCGGCACGTCTTTTGAGTTTTGTCGGAGGCCTTACGGAAAGCTGGAGGATGTTTGTCCTGCCCCTCGAATAAATTGCGCTCAGTATGGGCTGGGTGGGGATTTGGGTTAGGGTTAGGGTTAGGGTTGGGGTTAGGGTTAGGGTTAGGGTTGGGGTTAGGGTTAGGGTTAGGGTTGGGGTTAGGGTTGGGGTTAGGGTTGGGGCTAGGGACAGTCACAGCCACGGGGACCAAGGACCGGCCTCCCGGTGCCAGGCTTGGCACAGTGACTCGAACACTCGCAGCGGAGTCCCGTGTTAGGGATACCCCGGTCAGCTGCCCACGGCCAGGTCCGACGGTCCCAACCTTTGTCTTCCGCGGTCGGAGGGAATATGTCCTAGCGCCATCAGTTGGGGTTGACTGCTGTTCCCGTCCTGGAGCAGGAGTAGGGTACTCCTCTTCCCGTGACCGTCCGGGTGTCGGAAGTGAAGCAGGGTCAGACCCTTCTTGTCCACCGTTGACGTCCATCTCCACACCTTCTCCACTTGAATCACCGTCGTCCTCCCCCGGCTCTTCAGTCTCTCGCCCCCCACGAAGATGGTCTTCCCAGCAACCTTCGAACCAGTACTTGGCCTCGTCAATCGTCTCCACCGAGATTCGTGGATAATTCCGTTTTGCCCATTTAGTCGCCACCCCAAAGGCGGCCTCAAAATCCGGGGTAATAATGTCCTCCAATTCGCCCAAAAGTATGGGCTTAAGAGCCCGGTAGTGTTCCCACAAGATTTGGCAGGTAGTGTGTCCCCAGTTCTTTGCGTTGCCCATGATCAGTTCCAGAACCTCCGCCGCGGGGCAAGCCGGCTTAATCATGGTGGACAGCACCTCCACCATCCTGGCGATGGACTTTGGTTGTTGGGCCCCCTGATAGGGGTCTATGCAGCTCTGATGGTGAATCAGTCTGATGAGGTCGTGCGCCTTCCGAACCAAGCGACCGAATTCGGCCGTCGCCGGTCGCCAACCATTAGCCTGAACTGCATCGCTGGTGAAATGTTGGCGATCTGGTGGTCGCGGTCCTCGGCCCTGGCGCACCACCCTCGCATACGAGCTACCCTGGGAGCATGTAGGGCAGGGGGGCCCCGAAGGAGGCACAGGCCGGTTAGGTTTATGAGATAGAGACCCCCCCCACCTAGCGGAGGGGAGGGGAGATGCACGGGCACATCCCCCGAGATCCCATCCTGCCCCCAGCCCCCGGTGCTGGCGCGCCTGCTTGCGTCGCCGTCCATACCACACTGTCGTCCAGTCGCTGTCCATCCTGGAGGTGTCTTTGGCAATAAAAAATAAAAGGTTGTTTGTGGAAATCCTGTTTTTATTGGAATTTTTTCAAAAAAATGCAGAGAAAAACCAGAACTGTATAACACCGGTTTTCAAAAATATTTGTGTGCCCTGACAACGTTTCGGCCGCTAGGGCCTTCCTCAGGTCTGGCACACAAACGAACCAATCCACGGGTCAGGTAAATCCACTTTTGGTAACTGCTGCTGAGTTGTTTTCTCGTTGCTCCCGCTCCACGCACTGAGCTTTGCGCGTCCTTTTATACACCCTGCCCGGTTGGAATTTCTAATTTTAAATTTTTGTTTTCGTTTTTGAGTTTATTTGGTTTCTGACTTACTATAGGTAACTGAAAAATTCAGCTAGGGTTAGGGTTAGGGTATTGCGGGCCCCTGTAAACTATGCAAAGAGACAATTGGTAGACCTTTGTTGGTTTTGACTGCTTGTATAGGTGGGCGCGGTCCGAGGACCAGTCGCTTGGTCCCAACTGGAGGTAAGTGTCCCAGGTAAGTAGGGAGGTCCCGCGGTTCAAAACGTCCACTGACATGGCTTGCTGAGGTTGTCCATTTCAAAGTTCTTTAGGTAGGCGTGGTCCAGAGACCAGAGGCGTGGCTCCAAGTTGAGGTAAGTATCCAAAGTAGGAATTTGATGCAAACGGGTCCGAATATAATCCGGTAAATTGGGCCTCCCGTTCGGAAGTTACGTTCCCAGTGGAACACAAACTGGAAATGGGATCGGGGTCCGTGACGGCCGTTGTTGTGAGGTAGGGTTAGGGTTAGGGTTAGGGTTAGGGTTAGGGTTAGGGTTAGGGTTAGGATTAGGGTTAGGATTGGAGTATGGAGTCCTCCTCTCACCCGGATTGGGGAACCCACGCTCCCCCCGGGGAGAGAAGGACAATGCACGGTCCATCACCCCGTAGCCCACTCCCGCCCCTTGCCCACGATAACCGTTCGCCGGCTGGCGTCGTCCACCACGACGGACAAGTGTCCATTCCTCATCGCACAGGTAGGGCATGTTGTGGTGAGAAAAAATGACAATAACAATAAAATGATTTTTAAATACTTTCCTTCATTGAATTGTCCAAATGAAAGTTGCAAAACAAAGGTGATCCGAACAAAGTTGAAAATGTGTTTTTTTTTGAAAAAAATAATCCGTTAAATGATTTTATTTGGCCAAGAAAGGACGAATAAAAGTGTGCACTGACAACGTTTCGGCCCAATCGGCCTTCTTCAGGTCTAGCACACTTTTAAATTTGCGAGCGATGTTGCTCCTCCGCTGTCCCGGTGCGTACTGAGCGACTCCTCTCTCTTCACTCTCACGTCACTCCTCCCGGGCGGGGCTCGTGTTGAACCAATCAGACGGCATGTTTATTTTCAAGTACGCATTCGCTATTTTTAGAAATTTTTGTTGTTTTCATTTAGAAAAAATGAGGGTATCAAAGCTCAATGTCTATTTTCGTTAGTCACAAATCGAGTCATATTATTTTCGTTTGTTTGTATTCAATTTCTGTCGTAATTACTGGTTCGTTCAGGACTACAGGTGAGTTTCGATCGTGAACAAGGTAAGTTCGTTTTCTAAAATCTTTTAGTTTGCAGGGAAGCGCTGAAGGTCACAAATAGTGTAACGGTCACAGATAGTGTCAGAATTTATCGTGTTTACATTCAAATTTGTACTTCTGTTGTTTGCTAATAGTGTCAAAATTATTTTCTTTTACCTTCAAATTAGTGTTTAAAATGTAGGGAAGTGCCGAGGTTTGTTTTGACAAATTTCCTTGTGTCTCCGTAGATCTACGTCTCAGTTGCAGGCGAGCGATCCATTTCGCGGGTAAGTAGTCAATCCAGGTAAGTGGTTAAAATGAGAGATTATTGTTAGGGTTACGTTTAGGGTTCTGTTATGTTTATGGTTATGTTTAGGGTTAAGTTTAGGGTTCCGGTTAGAGTTATTAGTGTTAGGGTTATGTTTAGGATTATGGTTTAGGGTTAAGTTTAGCCAGGGTCGATTAGGGGTTAGCGTTAGGGTTACGTTTAGGGTTATGTTACGTTTAGGGTTAGGGTTAGGGTGAATTTTAGCCAGGGTCAATTAGAGGTTAGTGTTAGGGCTACGTTCAGGGTTATGTTACGTTTAGGGTTATGATTAGGGTGAAGTTTAGCCAGGGTCGATTAGAGGTTAGTGTTAGGGTTAGGGTTATGTTACGTTCAGGGCTATGGTTAGGGCTAGGTTTAAGGTCCTGGTTAGAGTTACCAGGCTCGATTCTACTCTTGGGTTGCTGCACTAATCGCCTGGGTCTCATGCTCCCCCGATGTTGCGGCTTCAAGGGCCCGGGAGTTTAAAAACGCAATCCAGTGGCTGAGCATGGCCCTCCCGGTCTGCTGTGTCCAATGTACCACATCATGCTCGACCACTTGGAACCAGCCCTTTGGGAGTGGTGGAATGTGCGCCAAATTTCTTTCAATATGGTCGTTAATGACCCGCAGGTTGTCTTTTTCAAAATCAGGCAGTAAAACAGAATAATCAATAATAGGGACCCAAACCTTTGCCCTGTGAAATCTGTCCTTTGCAGCCTTGACTGCCATCTGCAGACCCTTAATGGCCGTCTCCTTAGGCTTGTTCTGTCTTTCGCAGATGCCGAACGCTATCACCACCTGCTCCACTCTCGTGTCACAGGCAATCTCGGCTTCCTGGAAGAGTCTGACCGCATTCCTAAAGAGTCCTCCTGGAAAACTGTCCACCTGCAGGTGGTCATCCAACTCATCCGGCATTCGGCTCAAGTTGGAGTCCCCAATGATCACAACTTCTTTCTCAACTCGCAGACGCCATCTGCTTTTCTTTCCTCCCCCAGGGTGTCGAGTGACCGCGTCGTATGTGGGAACCTCTTCCCTCTCCACCATCAATTCATCAAGGGTCTCATTTGTGTCCACTTCATCCTCAACTGGCTCAATCCCGTCGTCATCCGCCGAGGCAGAAGTCTCCTCCTGGCCGTCCTCCAGGGTAAGTGATTGTACATCCCCAACCGGAGAGTCCACGTGGGGTCGTCCTCGGGTGATCCCTGGCGTCCCAGAGACCTCCGGCGTCGACACCTCCACTGGCTGTGTTAGGTGAGTATCGAGCGGGGGGTCTGCACACGGTCGCGGCTGGGTGATTCCCGAGGTTCCAGGAATCCCCGGTGGAATCCATTGGATAGGTTTTAACACACCAGGATCTTCCCGTGGTTGGTCCACCCTGGCTCTCGGGGCCTTCCCCCTCACGGCTCTCTGTTGCAGGCGGAGGTCTCGTTGAGGCAGAGGGAAGTCCTCGAGGTCTCCAGTCCTTCCATCTCCTGAGGACCCCTCGGGGAGGATCCCTGGAGCGGATTCTGATTGGGCTTGAGGAACGGGTGGTGGTCCAGTTCTCGGTCTTGCCACAACGGGAGCAGAAACCTGGGACGTCTGCACTGTAGGTTGACTTGGGACCGGTCTTGTCATCCTCAAGTTGTCCGCGACCCTCGCCGCCGCTTGATCCACAACCTTTTGTGCGACACGGGGCAGATTGCGTCTCGCCCACCTGACTGCTACTTCAAATGCTGCCTCCCATTCTGAAGCGTCGAGGTCTCTCAATTTCGTGAGGTTCTCCTTCAGGCGGTCCTGGTAGTGCTGCTTCAACGCGATGATGGTAGTGTGGCCCCAGTTCCTTGCATTGCCATCTATCAGCCAGGTCGTAGCTTCTGAAGGGCACGCCGGTTTGATCATCGACGACAGGATGGACACCATTCGGGCTATCATGCGAGGTTGTTGGTTCCCCTCTAGGTTGTGTAGGTGGTGGATTAACTTTATAATCTTATGCAAATGGCGTATCAGGTAACCAAAATTGGTACTCGACGACCGTCGTCCGGTACTAGGAGGATCGGCCCGGCGAGGCTCCACCGTCCCAGCCGGTCTCTTCCGGTTACAGCGTACCACCTCAGCAAATGTGTGGCTCTCGGGGCCCGGGCGGTAAGCAGGTCTTGGAGGAGGCACAGGCGGGTTAGGATTGGAGTATGGAGTCCTCCTCTCACCCGGATTGGGGAACCCACGCTCCCCCCGGGGAGAGAAGGACAATGCACGGTCCATCACCCCGTAGCCCACTCCCGCCCCTTGCCCACGATAACCGTTCGCCGGCTGGCGTCGTCCACCACGACGGACAAGTGTCCATTCCTCATCGCACAGGTAGGGCATGTTGTGGTGAGAAAAAATGACAATAACAATAAAATGATTTTTAAATACTTTCCTTCATTGAATTGTCCAAATGAAAGTTGCAAAACAAAGGTGATCCGAACAAAGTTGAAAATGTGGTTTTTTTGAAAAAAATAATCCGTTAAATGGTTTTATTTGGCCAAGAAAGGACGAATAAAAGTGTGCACTGACAACGTTTCGGCCCAATCGGCCTTCTTCAGGTCTAGCACACTTTTAAATTTGCGAGCGATGTTGCTCCTCCGCTGTCCCGGTGCGTACTGAGCGACTCCTCTCTCTTCTCACTCTCACGTCACTCCTCCCGGGCGGGGCTCGTGTTGAACCAATCAGACGGCATGTTTATTTTCAAGTACGCATTCGCTATTTTTAGAAATTTTTGTTGTTTTCATTTAGAAAAAATGAGGGTATCAAAGCTCAATGTCTATTTTCGTTAGTCACAAATCGAGTCATATTATTTTCGTTTGTTTGTATTCAATTTCTGTCGTAATTACTGGTTCGTTCAGGACTACAGGTGAGTTTCGATCGTGAACAAGGTAAGTTCGTTTTCTAAAATCTTTTAGTTTGCAGGGAAGCGCTGAAGGTCACAAATAGTGTAACGGTCACAGATAGTGTCAGAATTTATCGTGTTTACATTCAAATTTGTACTTCTGTTGTTTGCTAATAGTGTCAAAATTATTTTCTTTTACCTTCAAATTAGTGTTTAAAATGTAGGGAAGTGCCGAGGTTTGTTTTGACAAATTTCCTTGTGTCTCCGTAGATCTACGTCTCAGTTGCAGGCGAGCGATCCATTTCGCGGGTAAGTAGTCAATCCAGGTAAGTGGTTAAAATGAGAGATTATTGTTAGGGTTACGTTTAGGGTTCTGTTATGTTTATGGTTATGTTTAGGGTTAAGTTTAGGGTTCCGGTTAGAGTTATTAGTGTTAGGGTTATGTTTAGGATTATGGTTTAGGGTTAAGTTTAGCCAGGGTCGATTAGGGGTTAGCGTTAGGGTTACGTTTAGGGTTATGTTACGTTTAGGGTTAGGGTTAGGGTGAATTTTAGCCAGGGTCAATTAGAGGTTAGTGTTAGGGCTACGTTCAGGGTTATGTTACGTTTAGGGTTATGATTAGGGTGAAGTTTAGCCAGGGTCGATTAGAGGTTAGTGTTAGGGTTAGGGTTATGTTACGTTCAGGGCTATGGTTAGGGCTAGGTTTAAGGTCCTGGTTAGAGTTACCAGGCTCGATTCTACTCTTGGGTTGCTGCACTAATCGCCTGGGTCTCATGCTCCCCCGATGTTGCGGCTTCAAGGGCCCGGGAGTTTAAAAACGCAATCCAGTGGCTGAGCATGGCCCTCCCGGTCTGCTGTGTCCAATGTACCACATCATGCTCGACCACTTGGAACCAGCCCTTTGGGAGTGGTGGAATGTGCGCCAAATTTCTTTCAATATGGTCGTTAATGACCCGCAGGTTGTCTTTTTCAAAATCAGGCAGTAAAACAGAATAATCAATAATAGGGACCCAAACCTTTGCCCTGTGAAATCTGTCCTTTGCAGCCTTGACTGCCATCTGCAGACCCTTAATGGCCGTCTCCTTAGGCTTGTTCTGTCTTTCGCAGATGCCGAACGCTATCACCACCTGCTCCACTCTCGTGTCACAGGCAATCTCGGCTTCCTGGAAGAGTCTGACCGCATTCCTAAAGAGTCCTCCTGGAAAACTGTCCACCTGCAGGTGGTCATCCAACTCATCCGGCATTCGGCTCAAGTTGGAGTCCCCAATGATCACAACTTCTTTCTCAACTCGCAGACGCCATCTGCTTTTCTTTCCTCCCCCAGGGTGTCGAGTGACCGCGTCGTATGTGGGAACCTCTTCCCTCTCCACCATCAATTCATCAAGGGTCTCATTTGTGTCCACTTCATCCTCAACTGGCTCAATCCCGTCGTCATCCGCCGAGGCAGAAGTCTCCTCCTGGCCGTCCTCCAGGGTAAGTGATTGTACATCCCCAACCGGAGAGTCCACGTGGGGTCGTCCTCGGGTGATCCCTGGCGTCCCAGAGACCTCCGGCGTCGACACCTCCACTGGCTGTGTTAGGTGAGTATCGAGCGGGGGGTCTGCACACGGTCGCGGCTGGGTGATTCCCGAGGTTCCAGGAATCCCCGGTGGAATCCATTGGATAGGTTTTAACACACCAGGATCTTCCCGTGGTTGGTCCACCCTGGCTCTCGGGGCCTTCCCCCTCACGGCTCTCTGTTGCAGGCGGAGGTCTCGTTGAGGCAGAGGGAAGTCCTCGAGGTCTCCAGTCCTTCCATCTCCTGAGGACCCCTCGGGGAGGATCCCTGGAGCGGATTCTGATTGGGCTTGAGGAACGGGTGGTGGTCCAGTTCTCGGTCTTGCCACAACGGGAGCAGAAACCTGGGACGTCTGCACTGTAGGTTGACTTGGGACCGGTCTTGTCATCCTCAAGTTGTCCGCGACCCTCGCCGCCGCTTGATCCACAACCTTTTGTGCGACACGGGGCAGATTGCGTCTCGCCCACCTGACTGCTACTTCAAATGCTGCCTCCCATTCTGAAGCGTCGAGGTCTCTCAATTTCGTGAGGTTCTCCTTCAGGCGGTCCTGGTAGTGCTGCTTCAACGCGATGATGGTAGTGTGGCCCCAGTTCCTTGCATTGCCATCTATCAGCCAGGTCGTAGCTTCTGAAGGGCACGCCGGTTTGATCATCGACGACAGGATGGACACCATTCGGGCTATCATGCGAGGTTGTTGGTTCCCCTCTAGGTTGTGTAGGTGGTGGATTAACTTTATAATCTTATGCAAATGGCGTATCAGGTAACCAAAATTGGTACTCGACGACCGTCGTCCGGTACTAGGAGGATCGGCCCGGCGAGGCTCCACCGTCCCAGCCGGTCTCTTCCGGTTACAGCGTACCACCTCAGCAAATGTGTGGCTCTCGGGGCCCGGGCGGTAAGCAGGTCTTGGAGGAGGCACAGGCGGGTTAGGATTGGAGTATGGAGTCCTCCTCTCACCCGGATTGGGGAACCCACGCTCCCCCCGGGGAGAGAAGGACAATGCACGGTCCATCACCCCGTAGCCCACTCCCGCCCCTTGCCCACGATAACCGTTCGCCGGCTGGCGTCGTCCACCACGACGGACAAGTGTCCATTCCTCATCGCACAGGTAGGGCATGTTGTGGTGAGAAAAAATGACAATAACAATAAAATGATTTTTAAATACTTTCCTTCATTGAATTGTCCAAATGAAAGTTGCAAAACAAAGGTGATCCGAACAAAGTTGAAAATGTGGTTTTTTTGAAAAAAATAATCCGTTAAATGGTTTTATTTGGCCAAGAAAGGACGAATAAAAGTGTGCACTGACAACGTTTCGGCCCAATCGGCCTTCTTCAGGTCTAGCACACTTTTAAATTTGCGAGCGATGTTGCTCCTCCGCTGTCCCGGTGCGTACTGAGCGACTCCTCTCTCTTCTCACTCTCACGTCACTCCTCCCGGGCGGGGCTCGTGTTGAACCAATCAGACGGCATGTTTATTTTCAAGTACGCATTCGCTATTTTTAGAAATTTTTGTTGTTTTCATTTAGAAAAAATGAGGGTATCAAAGCTCAATGTCTATTTTCGTTAGTCACAAATCGAGTCATATTATTTTCGTTTGTTTGTATTCAATTTCTGTCGTAATTACTGGTTCGTTCAGGACTACAGGTGAGTTTCGATCGTGAACAAGGTAAGTTCGTTTTCTAAAATCTTTTAGTTTGCAGGGAAGCGCTGAAGGTCACAAATAGTGTAACGGTCACAGATAGTGTCAGAATTTATCGTGTTTACATTCAAATTTGTACTTCTGTTGTTTGCTAATAGTGTCAAAATTATTTTCTTTTACCTTCAAATTAGTGTTTAAAATGTAGGGAAGTGCCGAGGTTTGTTTTGACAAATTTCCTTGTGTCTCCGTAGATCTACGTCTCAGTTGCAGGCGAGCGATCCATTTCGCGGGTAAGTAGTCAATCCAGGTAAGTGGTTAAAATGAGAGATTATTGTTAGGGTTACGTTTAGGGTTCTGTTATGTTTATGGTTATGTTTAGGGTTAAGTTTAGGGTTCCGGTTAGAGTTATTAGTGTTAGGGTTATGTTTAGGATTATGGTTTAGGGTTAAGTTTAGCCAGGGTCGATTAGGGGTTAGCGTTAGGGTTACGTTTAGGGTTATGTTACGTTTAGGGTTAGGGTTAGGGTGAATTTTAGCCAGGGTCAATTAGAGGTTAGTGTTAGGGCTACGTTCAGGGTTATGTTACGTTTAGGGTTATGATTAGGGTGAAGTTTAGCCAGGGTCGATTAGAGGTTAGTGTTAGGGTTAGGGTTATGTTACGTTCAGGGCTATGGTTAGGGCTAGGTTTAAGGTCCTGGTTAGAGTTACCAGGCTCGATTCTACTCTTGGGTTGCTGCACTAATCGCCTGGGTCTCATGCTCCCCCGATGTTGCGGCTTCAAGGGCCCGGGAGTTTAAAAACGCAATCCAGTGGCTGAGCATGGCCCTCCCGGTCTGCTGTGTCCAATGTACCACATCATGCTCGACCACTTGGAACCAGCCCTTTGGGAGTGGTGGAATGTGCGCCAAATTTCTTTCAATATGGTCGTTAATGACCCGCAGGTTGTCTTTTTCAAAATCAGGCAGTAAAACAGAATAATCAATAATAGGGACCCAAACCTTTGCCCTGTGAAATCTGTCCTTTGCAGCCTTGACTGCCATCTGCAGACCCTTAATGGCCGTCTCCTTAGGCTTGTTCTGTCTTTCGCAGATGCCGAACGCTATCACCACCTGCTCCACTCTCGTGTCACAGGCAATCTCGGCTTCCTGGAAGAGTCTGACCGCATTCCTAAAGAGTCCTCCTGGAAAACTGTCCACCTGCAGGTGGTCATCCAACTCATCCGGCATTCGGCTCAAGTTGGAGTCCCCAATGATCACAACTTCTTTCTCAACTCGCAGACGCCATCTGCTTTTCTTTCCTCCCCCAGGGTGTCGAGTGACCGCGTCGTATGTGGGAACCTCTTCCCTCTCCACCATCAATTCATCAAGGGTCTCATTTGTGTCCACTTCATCCTCAACTGGCTCAATCCCGTCGTCATCCGCCGAGGCAGAAGTCTCCTCCTGGCCGTCCTCCAGGGTAAGTGATTGTACATCCCCAACCGGAGAGTCCACGTGGGGTCGTCCTCGGGTGATCCCTGGCGTCCCAGAGACCTCCGGCGTCGACACCTCCACTGGCTGTGTTAGGTGAGTATCGAGCGGGGGGTCTGCACACGGTCGCGGCTGGGTGATTCCCGAGGTTCCAGGAATCCCCGGTGGAATCCATTGGATAGGTTTTAACACACCAGGATCTTCCCGTGGTTGGTCCACCCTGGCTCTCGGGGCCTTCCCCCTCACGGCTCTCTGTTGCAGGCGGAGGTCTCGTTGAGGCAGAGGGAAGTCCTCGAGGTCTCCAGTCCTTCCATCTCCTGAGGACCCCTCGGGGAGGATCCCTGGAGCGGATTCTGATTGGGCTTGAGGAACGGGTGGTGGTCCAGTTCTCGGCCTTGCCACAACGGGAGCAGAAACCTGGGACGTCTGCACTGTAGGTTGACTTGGGACCGGTCTTGTCATCCTCAAGTTGTCCGCGACCCTCGCCGCCGCTTGATCCACAACCTTTTGTGCGACACGGGGCAGATTGCGTCTCGCCCACCTGACTGCTACTTCAAATGCTGCCTCCCATTCTGAAGCGTCGAGGTCTCTCAATTTCGTGAGGTTCTCCTTCAGGCGGTCCTGGTAGTGCTGCTTCAACGCGATGATGGTAGTGTGGCCCCAGTTCCTTGCATTGCCATCTATCAGCCAGGTCGTAGCTTCTGAAGGGCACGCCGGTTTGATCATCGACGACAGGATGGACACCATTCGGGCTATCATGCGAGGTTGTTGGTTCCCCTCTAGGTTGTGTAGGTGGTGGATTAACTTTATAATCTTATGCAAATGGCGTATCAGGTAACCAAAATTGGTACTCGACGACCGTCGTCCGGTACTAGGAGGATCGGCCCGGCGAGGCTCCACCGTCCCAGCCGGTCTCTTCCGGTTACAGCGTACCACCTCAGCAAATGTGTGGCTCTCGGGGCCCGGGCGGTAAGCAGGTCTTGGAGGAGGCACAGGCGGGTTAGGATTGGAGTATGGAGTCCTCCTCTCACCCGGATTGGGGAACCCACGCTCCCCCCGGGGAGAGAAGGACAATGCACGGTCCATCACCCCGTAGCCCACTCCCGCCCCTTGCCCACGATAACCGTTCGCCGGCTGGCGTCGTCCACCACGACGGACAAGTGTCCATTCCTCATCGCACAGGTAGGGCATGTTGTGGTGAGAAAAAATGACAATAACAATAAAATGATTTTTAAATACTTTCCTTCATTGAATTGTCCAAATGAAAGTTGCAAAACAAAGGTGATCCGAACAAAGTTGAAAATGTGTTTTTTTTTGAAAAAAATAATCCGTTAAATGATTTTATTTGGCCAAGAAAGGACGAATAAAAGTGTGCACTGACAACGTTTCGGCCCAATCGGCCTTCTTCAGGTCTAGCACACTTTTAAATTTGCGAGCGATGTTGCTCCTCCGCTGTCCCGGTGCGTACTGAGCGACTCCTCTCTCTTCACTCTCACGTCACTCCTCCCGGGCGGGGCTCGTGTTGAACCAATCAGACGGCATGTTTATTTTCAAGTACGCATTCGCTATTTTTAGAAATTTTTGTTGTTTTCATTTAGAAAAAATGAGGGTATCAAAGCTCAATGTCTATTTTCGTTAGTCACAAATCGAGTCATATTATTTTCGTTTGTTTGTATTCAATTTCTGTCGTAATTACTGGTTCGTTCAGGACTACAGGTGAGTTTCGATCGTGAACAAGGTAAGTTCGTTTTCTAAAATCTTTTAGTTTGCAGGGAAGCGCTGAAGGTCACAAATAGTGTAACGGTCACAGATAGTGTCAGAATTTATCGTGTTTACATTCAAATTTGTACTTCTGTTGTTTGCTAATAGTGTCAAAATTATTTTCTTTTACCTTCAAATTAGTGTTTAAAATGTAGGGAAGTGCCGAGGTTTGTTTTGACAAATTTCCTTGTGTCTCCGTAGATCTACGTCTCAGTTGCAGGCGAGCGATCCATTTCGCGGGTAAGTAGTCAATCCAGGTAAGTGGTTAAAATGAGAGATTATTGTTAGGGTTACGTTTAGGGTTCTGTTATGTTTATGGTTATGTTTAGGGTTAAGTTTAGGGTTCCGGTTAGAGTTATTAGTGTTAGGGTTATGTTTAGGATTATGGTTTAGGGTTAAGTTTAGCCAGGGTCGATTAGGGGTTAGCGTTAGGGTTACGTTTAGGGTTATGTTACGTTTAGGGTTAGGGTTAGGGTGAATTTTAGCCAGGGTCAATTAGAGGTTAGTGTTAGGGCTACGTTCAGGGTTATGTTACGTTTAGGGTTATGATTAGGGTGAAGTTTAGCCAGGGTCGATTAGAGGTTAGTGTTAGGGTTAGGGTTATGTTACGTTCAGGGCTATGGTTAGGGCTAGGTTTAAGGTCCTGGTTAGAGTTACCAGGCTCGATTCTACTCTTGGGTTGCTGCACTAATCGCCTGGGTCTCATGCTCCCCCGATGTTGCGGCTTCAAGGGCCCGGGAGTTTAAAAACGCAATCCAGTGGCTGAGCATGGCCCTCCCGGTCTGCTGTGTCCAATGTACCACATCATGCTCGACCACTTGGAACCAGCCCTTTGGGAGTGGTGGAATGTGCGCCAAATTTCTTTCAATATGGTCGTTAATGACCCGCAGGTTGTCTTTTTCAAAATCAGGCAGTAAAACAGAATAATCAATAATAGGGACCCAAACCTTTGCCCTGTGAAATCTGTCCTTTGCAGCCTTGACTGCCATCTGCAGACCCTTAATGGCCGTCTCCTTAGGCTTGTTCTGTCTTTCGCAGATGCCGAACGCTATCACCACCTGCTCCACTCTCGTGTCACAGGCAATCTCGGCTTCCTGGAAGAGTCTGACCGCATTCCTAAAGAGTCCTCCTGGAAAACTGTCCACCTGCAGGTGGTCATCCAACTCATCCGGCATTCGGCTCAAGTTGGAGTCCCCAATGATCACAACTTCTTTCTCAACTCGCAGACGCCATCTGCTTTTCTTTCCTCCCCCAGGGTGTCGAGTGACCGCGTCGTATGTGGGAACCTCTTCCCTCTCCACCATCAATTCATCAAGGGTCTCATTTGTGTCCACTTCATCCTCAACTGGCTCAATCCCGTCGTCATCCGCCGAGGCAGAAGTCTCCTCCTGGCCGTCCTCCAGGGTAAGTGATTGTACATCCCCAACCGGAGAGTCCACGTGGGGTCGTCCTCGGGTGATCCCTGGCGTCCCAGAGACCTCCGGCGTCGACACCTCCACTGGCTGTGTTAGGTGAGTATCGAGCGGGGGGTCTGCACACGGTCGCGGCTGGGTGATTCCCGAGGTTCCAGGAATCCCCGGTGGAATCCATTGGATAGGTTTTAACACACCAGGATCTTCCCGTGGTTGGTCCACCCTGGCTCTCGGGGCCTTCCCCCTCACGGCTCTCTGTTGCAGGCGGAGGTCTCGTTGAGGCAGAGGGAAGTCCTCGAGGTCTCCAGTCCTTCCATCTCCTGAGGACCCCTCGGGGAGGATCCCTGGAGCGGATTCTGATTGGGCTTGAGGAACGGGTGGTGGTCCAGTTCTCGGCCTTGCCACAACGGGAGCAGAAACCTGGGACGTCTGCACTGTAGGTTGACTTGGGACCGGTCTTGTCATCCTCAAGTTGTCCGCGACCCTCGCCGCCGCTTGATCCACAACCTTTTGTGCGACACGGGGCAGATTGCGTCTCGCCCACCTGACTGCTACTTCAAATGCTGCCTCCCATTCTGAAGCGTCGAGGTCTCTCAATTTCGTGAGGTTCTCCTTCAGGCGGTCCTGGTAGTGCTGCTTCAACGCGATGATGGTAGTGTGGCCCCAGTTCCTTGCATTGCCATCTATCAGCCAGGTCGTAGCTTCTGAAGGGCACGCCGGTTTGATCATCGACGACAGGATGGACACCATTCGGGCTATCATGCGAGGTTGTTGGTTCCCCTCTAGGTTGTGTAGGTGGTGGATTAACTTTATAATCTTATGCAAATGGCGTATCAGGTAACCAAAATTGGTACTCGACGACCGTCGTCCGGTACTAGGAGGATCGGCCCGGCGAGGCTCCACCGTCCCAGCCGGTCTCTTCCGGTTACAGCGTACCACCTCAGCAAATGTGTGGCTCTCGGGGCCCGGGCGGTAAGCAGGTCTTGGAGGAGGCACAGGCGGGTTAGGATTGGAGTATGGAGTCCTCCTCTCACCCGGATTGGGGAACCCACGCTCCCCCCGGGGAGAGAAGGACAATGCACGGTCCATCACCCCGTAGCCCACTCCCGCCCCTTGCCCACGATAACCGTTCGCCGGCTGGCGTCGTCCACCACGACGGACAAGTGTCCATTCCTCATCGCACAGGTAGGGCATGTTGTGGTGAGAAAAAATGACAATAACAATAAAATGATTTTTAAATACTTTCCTTCATTGAATTGTCCAAATGAAAGTTGCAAAACAAAGGTGATCCGAACAAAGTTGAAAATGTGTTTTTTTTTGAAAAAAATAATCCGTTAAATGATTTTATTTGGCCAAGAAAGGACGAATAAAAGTGTGCACTGACAACGTTTCGGCCCAATCGGCCTTCTTCAGGTCTAGCACACTTTTAAATTTGCGAGCGATGTTGCTCCTCCGCTGTCCCGGTGCGTACTGAGCGACTCCTCTCTCTTCACTCTCACGTCACTCCTCCCGGGCGGGGCTCGTGTTGAACCAATCAGACGGCATGTTTATTTTCAAGTACGCATTCGCTATTTTTAGAAATTTTTGTTGTTTTCATTTAGAAAAAATGAGGGTATCAAAGCTCAATGTCTATTTTCGTTAGTCACAAATCGAGTCATATTATTTTCGTTTGTTTGTATTCAATTTCTGTCGTAATTACTGGTTCGTTCAGGACTACAGGTGAGTTTCGATCGTGAACAAGGTAAGTTCGTTTTCTAAAATCTTTTAGTTTGCAGGGAAGCGCTGAAGGTCACAAATAGTGTAACGGTCACAGATAGTGTCAGAATTTATCGTGTTTACATTCAAATTTGTACTTCTGTTGTTTGCTAATAGTGTCAAAATTATTTTCTTTTACCTTCAAATTAGTGTTTAAAATGTAGGGAAGTGCCGAGGTTTGTTTTGACAAATTTCCTTGTGTCTCCGTAGATCTACGTCTCAGTTGCAGGCGAGCGATCCATTTCGCGGGTAAGTAGTCAATCCAGGTAAGTGGTTAAAATGAGAGATTATTGTTAGGGTTACGTTTAGGGTTCTGTTATGTTTATGGTTATGTTTAGGGTTAAGTTTAGGGTTCCGGTTAGAGTTATTAGTGTTAGGGTTATGTTTAGGATTATGGTTTAGGGTTAAGTTTAGCCAGGGTCGATTAGGGGTTAGCGTTAGGGTTACGTTTAGGGTTATGTTACGTTTAGGGTTAGGGTTAGGGTGAATTTTAGCCAGGGTCAATTAGAGGTTAGTGTTAGGGCTACGTTCAGGGTTATGTTACGTTTAGGGTTATGATTAGGGTGAAGTTTAGCCAGGGTCGATTAGAGGTTAGTGTTAGGGTTAGGGTTATGTTACGTTCAGGGCTATGGTTAGGGCTAGGTTTAAGGTCCTGGTTAGAGTTACCAGGCTCGATTCTACTCTTGGGTTGCTGCACTAATCGCCTGGGTCTCATGCTCCCCCGATGTTGCGGCTTCAAGGGCCCGGGAGTTTAAAAACGCAATCCAGTGGCTGAGCATGGCCCTCCCGGTCTGCTGTGTCCAATGTACCACATCATGCTCGACCACTTGGAACCAGCCCTTTGGGAGTGGTGGAATGTGCGCCAAATTTCTTTCAATATGGTCGTTAATGACCCGCAGGTTGTCTTTTTCAAAATCAGGCAGTAAAA
This sequence comes from Syngnathus leptorhynchus, assembly GCF_054491065.1. Taxonomy (NCBI): domain Eukaryota; kingdom Metazoa; phylum Chordata; class Actinopteri; order Syngnathiformes; family Syngnathidae; genus Syngnathus; species Syngnathus leptorhynchus. The sequence goes on from NW_028232018.1 coordinate 589,613, forward strand.
CAGAATAATCAATAATAGGGACCCAAACCTTTGCCCTGTGAAATCTGTCCTTTGCAGCCTTGACTGCCATCTGCAGACCCTTAATGGCCGTCTCCTTAGGCTTGTTCTGTCTTTCGCAGATGCCGAACGCTATCACCACCTGCTCCACTCTCGTGTCACAGGCAATCTCGGCTTCCTGGAAGAGTCTGACCGCATTCCTAAAGAGTCCTCCTGGAAAACTGTCCACCTGCAGGTGGTCATCCAACTCATCCGGCATTCGGCTCAAGTTGGAGTCCCCAATGATCACAACTTCTTTCTCAACTCGCAGACGCCATCTGCTTTTCTTTCCTCCCCCAGGGTGTCGAGTGACCGCGTCGTATGTGGGAACCTCTTCCCTCTCCACCATCAATTCATCAAGGGTCTCATTTGTGTCCACTTCATCCTCAACTGGCTCAATCCCGTCGTCATCCGCCGAGGCAGAAGTCTCCTCCTGGCCGTCCTCCAGGGTAAGTGATTGTACATCCCCAACCGGAGAGTCCACGTGGGGTCGTCCTCGGGTGATCCCTGGCGTCCCAGAGACCTCCGGCGTCGACACCTCCACTGGCTGTGTTAGGTGAGTATCGAGCGGGGGGTCTGCACACGGTCGCGGCTGGGTGATTCCCGAGGTTCCAGGAATCCCCGGTGGAATCCATTGGATAGGTTTTAACACACCAGGATCTTCCCGTGGTTGGTCCACCCTGGCTCTCGGGGCCTTCCCCCTCACGGCTCTCTGTTGCAGGCGGAGGTCTCGTTGAGGCAGAGGGAAGTCCTCGAGGTCTCCAGTCCTTCCATCTCCTGAGGACCCCTCGGGGAGGATCCCTGGAGCGGATTCTGATTGGGCTTGAGGAACGGGTGGTGGTCCAGTTCTCGGTCTTGCCACAACGGGAGCAGAAACCTGGGACGTCTGCACTGTAGGTTGACTTGGGACCGGTCTTGTCATCCTCAAGTTGTCCGCGACCCTCGCCGCCGCTTGATCCACAACCTTTTGTGCGACACGGGGCAGATTGCGTCTCGCCCACCTGACTGCTACTTCAAATGCTGCCTCCCATTCTGAAGCGTCGAGGTCTCTCAATTTCGTGAGGTTCTCCTTCAGGCGGTCCTGGTAGTGCTGCTTCAACGCGATGATGGTAGTGTGGCCCCAGTTCCTTGCATTGCCATCTATCAGCCAGGTCGTAGCTTCTGAAGGGCACGCCGGTTTGATCATCGACGACAGGATGGACACCATTCGGGCTATCATGCGAGGTTGTTGGTTCCCCTCTAGGTTGTGTAGGTGGTGGATTAACTTTATAATCTTATGCAAATGGCGTATCAGGTAACCAAAATTGGTACTCGACGACCGTCGTCCGGTACTAGGAGGATCGGCCCGGCGAGGCTCCACCGTCCCAGCCGGTCTCTTCCGGTTACAGCGTACCACCTCAGCAAATGTGTGGCTCTCGGGGCCCGGGCGGTAAGCAGGTCTTGGAGGAGGCACAGGCGGGTTAGGATTGGAGTATGGAGTCCTCCTCTCACCCGGATTGGGGAACCCACGCTCCCCCCGGGGAGAGAAGGACAATGCACGGTCCATCACCCCGTAGCCCACTCCCGCCCCTTGCCCACGATAACCGTTCGCCGGCTGGCGTCGTCCACCACGACGGACAAGTGTCCATTCCTCATCGCACAGGTAGGGCATGTTGTGGTGAGAAAAAATGACAATAACAATAAAATGATTTTTAAATACTTTCCTTCATTGAATTGTCCAAATGAAAGTTGCAAAACAAAGGTGATCCGAACAAAGTTGAAAATGTGTTTTTTTTTGAAAAAAATAATCCGTTAAATGATTTTATTTGGCCAAGAAAGGACGAATAAAAGTGTGCACTGACAACGTTTCGGCCCAATCGGCCTTCTTCAGGTCTAGCACACTTTTAAATTTGCGAGCGATGTTGCTCCTCCGCTGTCCCGGTGCGTACTGAGCGACTCCTCTCTCTTCACTCTCACGTCACTCCTCCCGGGCGGGGCTCGTGTTGAACCAATCAGACGGCATGTTTATTTTCAAGTACGCATTCGCTATTTTTAGAAATTTTTGTTGTTTTCATTTAGAAAAAATGAGGGTATCAAAGCTCAATGTCTATTTTCGTTAGTCACAAATCGAGTCATATTATTTTCGTTTGTTTGTATTCAATTTCTGTCGTAATTACTGGTTCGTTCAGGACTACAGGTGAGTTTCGATCGTGAACAAGGTAAGTTCGTTTTCTAAAATCTTTTAGTTTGCAGGGAAGCGCTGAAGGTCACAAATAGTGTAACGGTCACAGATAGTGTCAGAATTTATCGTGTTTACATTCAAATTTGTACTTCTGTTGTTTGCTAATAGTGTCAAAATTATTTTCTTTTACCTTCAAATTAGTGTTTAAAATGTAGGGAAGTGCCGAGGTTTGTTTTGACAAATTTCCTTGTGTCTCCGTAGATCTACGTCTCAGTTGCAGGCGAGCGATCCATTTCGCGGGTAAGTAGTCAATCCAGGTAAGTGGTTAAAATGAGAGATTATTGTTAGGGTTACGTTTAGGGTTCTGTTATGTTTATGGTTATGTTTAGGGTTAAGTTTAGGGTTCCGGTTAGAGTTATTAGTGTTAGGGTTATGTTTAGGATTATGGTTTAGGGTTAAGTTTAGCCAGGGTCGATTAGGGGTTAGCGTTAGGGTTACGTTTAGGGTTATGTTACGTTTAGGGTTAGGGTTAGGGTGAATTTTAGCCAGGGTCAATTAGAGGTTAGTGTTAGGGCTACGTTCAGGGTTATGTTACGTTTAGGGTTATGATTAGGGTGAAGTTTAGCCAGGGTCGATTAGAGGTTAGTGTTAGGGTTAGGGTTATGTTACGTTCAGGGCTATGGTTAGGGCTAGGTTTAAGGTCCTGGTTAGAGTTACCAGGCTCGATTCTACTCTTGGGTTGCTGCACTAATCGCCTGGGTCTCATGCTCCCCCGATGTTGCGGCTTCAAGGGCCCGGGAGTTTAAAAACGCAATCCAGTGGCTGAGCATGGCCCTCCCGGTCTGCTGTGTCCAATGTACCACATCATGCTCGACCACTTGGAACCAGCCCTTTGGGAGTGGTGGAATGTGCGCCAAATTTCTTTCAATATGGTCGTTAATGACCCGCAGGTTGTCTTTTTCAAAATCAGGCAGTAAAACAGAATAATCAATAATAGGGACCCAAACCTTTGCCCTGTGAAATCTGTCCTTTGCAGCCTTGACTGCCATCTGCAGACCCTTAATGGCCGTCTCCTTAGGCTTGTTCTGTCTTTCGCAGATGCCGAACGCTATCACCACCTGCTCCACTCTCGTGTCACAGGCAATCTCGGCTTCCTGGAAGAGTCTGACCGCATTCCTAAAGAGTCCTCCTGGAAAACTGTCCACCTGCAGGTGGTCATCCAACTCATCCGGCATTCGGCTCAAGTTGGAGTCCCCAATGATCACAACTTCTTTCTCAACTCGCAGACGCCATCTGCTTTTCTTTCCTCCCCCAGGGTGTCGAGTGACCGCGTCGTATGTGGGAACCTCTTCCCTCTCCACCATCAATTCATCAAGGGTCTCATTTGTGTCCACTTCATCCTCAACTGGCTCAATCCCGTCGTCATCCGCCGAGGCAGAAGTCTCCTCCTGGCCGTCCTCCAGGGTAAGTGATTGTACATCCCCAACCGGAGAGTCCACGTGGGGTCGTCCTCGGGTGATCCCTGGCGTCCCAGAGACCTCCGGCGTCGACACCTCCACTGGCTGTGTTAGGTGAGTATCGAGCGGGGGGTCTGCACACGGTCGCGGCTGGGTGATTCCCGAGGTTCCAGGAATCCCCGGTGGAATCCATTGGATAGGTTTTAACACACCAGGATCTTCCCGTGGTTGGTCCACCCTGGCTCTCGGGGCCTTCCCCCTCACGGCTCTCTGTTGCAGGCGGAGGTCTCGTTGAGGCAGAGGGAAGTCCTCGAGGTCTCCAGTCCTTCCATCTCCTGAGGACCCCTCGGGGAGGATCCCTGGAGCGGATTCTGATTGGGCTTGAGGAACGGGTGGTGGTCCAGTTCTCGGTCTTGCCACAACGGGAGCAGAAACCTGGGACGTCTGCACTGTAGGTTGACTTGGGACCGGTCTTGTCATCCTCAAGTTGTCCGCGACCCTCGCCGCCGCTTGATCCACAACCTTTTGTGCGACACGGGGCAGATTGCGTCTCGCCCACCTGACTGCTACTTCAAATGCTGCCTCCCATTCTGAAGCGTCGAGGTCTCTCAATTTCGTGAGGTTCTCCTTCAGGCGGTCCTGGTAGTGCTGCTTCAACGCGATGATGGTAGTGTGGCCCCAGTTCCTTGCATTGCCATCTATCAGCCAGGTCGTAGCTTCTGAAGGGCACGCCGGTTTGATCATCGACGACAGGATGGACACCATTCGGGCTATCATGCGAGGTTGTTGGTTCCCCTCTAGGTTGTGTAGGTGGTGGATTAACTTTATAATCTTATGCAAATGGCGTATCAGGTAACCAAAATTGGTACTCGACGACCGTCGTCCGGTACTAGGAGGATCGGCCCGGCGAGGCTCCACCGTCCCAGCCGGTCTCTTCCGGTTACAGCGTACCACCTCAGCAAATGTGTGGCTCTCGGGGCCCGGGCGGTAAGCAGGTCTTGGAGGAGGCACAGGCGGGTTAGGATTGGAGTATGGAGTCCTCCTCTCACCCGGATTGGGGAACCCACGCTCCCCCCGGGGAGAGAAGGACAATGCACGGTCCATCACCCCGTAGCCCACTCCCGCCCCTTGCCCACGATAACCGTTCGCCGGCTGGCGTCGTCCACCACGACGGACAAGTGTCCATTCCTCATCGCACAGGTAGGGCATGTTGTGGTGAGAAAAAATGACAATAACAATAAAATGATTTTTAAATACTTTCCTTCATTGAATTGTCCAAATGAAAGTTGCAAAACAAAGGTGATCCGAACAAAGTTGAAAATGTGTTTTTTTTTGAAAAAAATAATCCGTTAAATGATTTTATTTGGCCAAGAAAGGACGAATAAAAGTGTGCACTGACAACGTTTCGGCCCAATCGGCCTTCTTCAGGTCTAGCACACTTTTAAATTTGCGAGCGATGTTGCTCCTCCGCTGTCCCGGTGCGTACTGAGCGACTCCTCTCTCTTCACTCTCACGTCACTCCTCCCGGGCGGGGCTCGTGTTGAACCAATCAGACGGCATGTTTATTTTCAAGTACGCATTCGCTATTTTTAGAAATTTTTGTTGTTTTCATTTAGAAAAAATGAGGGTATCAAAGCTCAATGTCTATTTTCGTTAGTCACAAATCGAGTCATATTATTTTCGTTTGTTTGTATTCAATTTCTGTCGTAATTACTGGTTCGTTCAGGACTACAGGTGAGTTTCGATCGTGAACAAGGTAAGTTCGTTTTCTAAAATCTTTTAGTTTGCAGGGAAGCGCTGAAGGTCACAAATAGTGTAACGGTCACAGATAGTGTCAGAATTTATCGTGTTTACATTCAAATTTGTACTTCTGTTGTTTGCTAATAGTGTCAAAATTATTTTCTTTTACCTTCAAATTAGTGTTTAAAATGTAGGGAAGTGCCGAGGTTTGTTTTGACAAATTTCCTTGTGTCTCCGTAGATCTACGTCTCAGTTGCAGGCGAGCGATCCATTTCGCGGGTAAGTAGTCAATCCAGGTAAGTGGTTAAAATGAGAGATTATTGTTAGGGTTACGTTTAGGGTTCTGTTATGTTTATGGTTATGTTTAGGGTTAAGTTTAGGGTTCCGGTTAGAGTTATTAGTGTTAGGGTTATGTTTAGGATTATGGTTTAGGGTTAAGTTTAGCCAGGGTCGATTAGGGGTTAGCGTTAGGGTTACGTTTAGGGTTATGTTACGTTTAGGGTTAGGGTTAGGGTGAATTTTAGCCAGGGTCAATTAGAGGTTAGTGTTAGGGCTACGTTCAGGGTTATGTTACGTTTAGGGTTATGATTAGGGTGAAGTTTAGCCAGGGTCGATTAGAGGTTAGTGTTAGGGTTAGGGTTATGTTACGTTCAGGGCTATGGTTAGGGCTAGGTTTAAGGTCCTGGTTAGAGTTACCAGGCTCGATTCTACTCTTGGGTTGCTGCACTAATCGCCTGGGTCTCATGCTCCCCCGATGTTGCGGCTTCAAGGGCCCGGGAGTTTAAAAACGCAATCCAGTGGCTGAGCATGGCCCTCCCGGTCTGCTGTGTCCAATGTACCACATCATGCTCGACCACTTGGAACCAGCCCTTTGGGAGTGGTGGAATGTGCGCCAAATTTCTTTCAATATGGTCGTTAATGACCCGCAGGTTGTCTTTTTCAAAATCAGGCAGTAAAACAGAATAATCAATAATAGGGACCCAAACCTTTGCCCTGTGAAATCTGTCCTTTGCAGCCTTGACTGCCATCTGCAGACCCTTAATGGCCGTCTCCTTAGGCTTGTTCTGTCTTTCGCAGATGCCGAACGCTATCACCACCTGCTCCACTCTCGTGTCACAGGCAATCTCGGCTTCCTGGAAGAGTCTGACCGCATTCCTAAAGAGTCCTCCTGGAAAACTGTCCACCTGCAGGTGGTCATCCAACTCATCCGGCATTCGGCTCAAGTTGGAGTCCCCAATGATCACAACTTCTTTCTCAACTCGCAGACGCCATCTGCTTTTCTTTCCTCCCCCAGGGTGTCGAGTGACCGCGTCGTATGTGGGAACCTCTTCCCTCTCCACCATCAATTCATCAAGGGTCTCATTTGTGTCCACTTCATCCTCAACTGGCTCAATCCCGTCGTCATCCGCCGAGGCAGAAGTCTCCTCCTGGCCGTCCTCCAGGGTAAGTGATTGTACATCCCCAACCGGAGAGTCCACGTGGGGTCGTCCTCGGGTGATCCCTGGCGTCCCAGAGACCTCCGGCGTCGACACCTCCACTGGCTGTGTTAGGTGAGTATCGAGCGGGGGGTCTGCACACGGTCGCGGCTGGGTGATTCCCGAGGTTCCAGGAATCCCCGGTGGAATCCATTGGATAGGTTTTAACACACCAGGATCTTCCCGTGGTTGGTCCACCCTGGCTCTCGGGGCCTTCCCCCTCACGGCTCTCTGTTGCAGGCGGAGGTCTCGTTGAGGCAGAGGGAAGTCCTCGAGGTCTCCAGTCCTTCCATCTCCTGAGGACCCCTCGGGGAGGATCCCTGGAGCGGATTCTGATTGGGCTTGAGGAACGGGTGGTGGTCCAGTTCTCGGCCTTGCCACAACGGGAGCAGAAACCTGGGACGTCTGCACTGTAGGTTGACTTGGGACCGGTCTTGTCATCCTCAAGTTGTCCGCGACCCTCGCCGCCGCTTGATCCACAACCTTTTGTGCGACACGGGGCAGATTGCGTCTCGCCCACCTGACTGCTACTTCAAATGCTGCCTCCCATTCTGAAGCGTCGAGGTCTCTCAATTTCGTGAGGTTCTCCTTCAGGCGGTCCTGGTAGTGCTGCTTCAACGCGATGATGGTAGTGTGGCCCCAGTTCCTTGCATTGCCATCTATCAGCCAGGTCGTAGCTTCTGAAGGGCACGCCGGTTTGATCATCGACGACAGGATGGACACCATTCGGGCTATCATGCGAGGTTGTTGGTTCCCCTCTAGGTTGTGTAGGTGGTGGATTAACTTTATAATCTTATGCAAATGGCGTATCAGGTAACCAAAATTGGTACTCGACGACCGTCGTCCGGTACTAGGAGGATCGGCCCGGCGAGGCTCCACCGTCCCAGCCGGTCTCTTCCGGTTACAGCGTACCACCTCAGCAAATGTGTGGCTCTCGGGGCCCGGGCGGTAAGCAGGTCTTGGAGGAGGCACAGGCGGGTTAGGATTGGAGTATGGAGTCCTCCTCTCACCCGGATTGGGGAACCCACGCTCCCCCCGGGGAGAGAAGGACAATGCACGGTCCATCACCCCGTAGCCCACTCCCGCCCCTTGCCCACGATAACCGTTCGCCGGCTGGCGTCGTCCACCACGACGGACAAGTGTCCATTCCTCATCGCACAGGTAGGGCATGTTGTGGTGAGAAAAAATGACAATAACAATAAAATGATTTTTAAATACTTTCCTTCATTGAATTGTCCAAATGAAAGTTGCAAAACAAAGGTGATCCGAACAAAGTTGAAAATGTGTTTTTTTTTGAAAAAAATAATCCGTTAAATGATTTTATTTGGCCAAGAAAGGACGAATAAAAGTGTGCACTGACAACGTTTCGGCCCAATCGGCCTTCTTCAGGTCTAGCACACTTTTAAATTTGCGAGCGATGTTGCTCCTCCGCTGTCCCGGTGCGTACTGAGCGACTCCTCTCTCTTCACTCTCACGTCACTCCTCCCGGGCGGGGCTCGTGTTGAACCAATCAGACGGCATGTTTATTTTCAAGTACGCATTCGCTATTTTTAGAAATTTTTGTTGTTTTCATTTAGAAAAAATGAGGGTATCAAAGCTCAATGTCTATTTTCGTTAGTCACAAATCGAGTCATATTATTTTCGTTTGTTTGTATTCAATTTCTGTCGTAATTACTGGTTCGTTCAGGACTACAGGTGAGTTTCGATCGTGAACAAGGTAAGTTCGTTTTCTAAAATCTTTTAGTTTGCAGGGAAGCGCTGAAGGTCACAAATAGTGTAACGGTCACAGATAGTGTCAGAATTTATCGTGTTTACATTCAAATTTGTACTTCTGTTGTTTGCTAATAGTGTCAAAATTATTTTCTTTTACCTTCAAATTAGTGTTTAAAATGTAGGGAAGTGCCGAGGTTTGTTTTGACAAATTTCCTTGTGTCTCCGTAGATCTACGTCTCAGTTGCAGGCGAGCGATCCATTTCGCGGGTAAGTAGTCAATCCAGGTAAGTGGTTAAAATGAGAGATTATTGTTAGGGTTACGTTTAGGGTTCTGTTATGTTTATGGTTATGTTTAGGGTTAAGTTTAGGGTTCCGGTTAGAGTTATTAGTGTTAGGGTTATGTTTAGGATTATGGTTTAGGGTTAAGTTTAGCCAGGGTCGATTAGGGGTTAGCGTTAGGGTTACGTTTAGGGTTATGTTACGTTTAGGGTTAGGGTTAGGGTGAATTTTAGCCAGGGTCAATTAGAGGTTAGTGTTAGGGCTACGTTCAGGGTTATGTTACGTTTAGGGTTATGATTAGGGTGAAGTTTAGCCAGGGTCGATTAGAGGTTAGTGTTAGGGTTAGGGTTATGTTACGTTCAGGGCTATGGTTAGGGCTAGGTTTAAGGTCCTGGTTAGAGTTACCAGGCTCGATTCTACTCTTGGGTTGCTGCACTAATCGCCTGGGTCTCATGCTCCCCCGATGTTGCGGCTTCAAGGGCCCGGGAGTTTAAAAACGCAATCCAGTGGCTGAGCATGGCCCTCCCGGTCTGCTGTGTCCAATGTACCACATCATGCTCGACCACTTGGAACCAGCCCTTTGGGAGTGGTGGAATGTGCGCCAAATTTCTTTCAATATGGTCGTTAATGACCCGCAGGTTGTCTTTTTCAAAATCAGGCAGTAAAACAGAATAATCAATAATAGGGACCCAAACCTTTGCCCTGTGAAATCTGTCCTTTGCAGCCTTGACTGCCATCTGCAGACCCTTAATGGCCGTCTCCTTAGGCTTGTTCTGTCTTTCGCAGATGCCGAACGCTATCACCACCTGCTCCACTCTCGTGTCACAGGCAATCTCGGCTTCCTGGAAGAGTCTGACCGCATTCCTAAAGAGTCCTCCTGGAAAACTGTCCACCTGCAGGTGGTCATCCAACTCATCCGGCATTCGGCTCAAGTTGGAGTCCCCAATGATCACAACTTCTTTCTCAACTCGCAGACGCCATCTGCTTTTCTTTCCTCCCCCAGGGTGTCGAGTGACCGCGTCGTATGTGGGAACCTCTTCCCTCTCCACCATCAATTCATCAAGGGTCTCATTTGTGTCCACTTCATCCTCAACTGGCTCAATCCCGTCGTCATCCGCCGAGGCAGAAGTCTCCTCCTGGCCGTCCTCCAGGGTAAGTGATTGTACATCCCCAACCGGAGAGTCCACGTGGGGTCGTCCTCGGGTGATCCCTGGCGTCCCAGAGACCTCCGGCGTCGACACCTCCACTGGCTGTGTTAGGTGAGTATCGAGCGGGGGGTCTGCACACGGTCGCGGCTGGGTGATTCCCGAGGTTCCAGGAATCCCCGGTGGAATCCATTGGATAGGTTTTAACACACCAGGATCTTCCCGTGGTTGGTCCACCCTGGCTCTCGGGGCCTTCCCCCTCACGGCTCTCTGTTGCAGGCGGAGGTCTCGTTGAGGCAGAGGGAAGTCCTCGAGGTCTCCAGTCCTTCCATCTCCTGAGGACCCCTCGGGGAGGATCCCTGGAGCGGATTCTGATTGGGCTTGAGGAACGGGTGGTGGTCCAGTTCTCGGCCTTGCCACAACGGGAGCAGAAACCTGGGACGTCTGCACTGTAGGTTGACTTGGGACCGGTCTTGTCATCCTCAAGTTGTCCGCGACCCTCGCCGCCGCTTGATCCACAACCTTTTGTGCGACACGGGGCAGATTGCGTCTCGCCCACCTGACTGCTACTTCAAATGCTGCCTCCCATTCTGAAGCGTCGAGGTCTCTCAATTTCGTGAGGTTCTCCTTCAGGCGGTCCTGGTAGTGCTGCTTCAACGCGATGATGGTAGTGTGGCCCCAGTTCCTTGCATTGCCATCTATCAGCCAGGTCGTAGCTTCTGAAGGGCACGCCGGTTTGATCATCGACGACAGGATGGACACCATTCGGGCTATCATGCGAGGTTGTTGGTTCCCCTCTAGGTTGTGTAGGTGGTGGATTAACTTTATAATCTTATGCAAATGGCGTATCAGGTAACCAAAATTGGTACTCGACGACCGTCGTCCGGTACTAGGAGGATCGGCCCGGCGAGGCTCCACCGTCCCAGCCGGTCTCTTCCGGTTACAGCGTACCACCTCAGCAAATGTGTGGCTCTCGGGGCCCGGGCGGTAAGCAGGTCTTGGAGGAGGCACAGGCGGGTTAGGATTGGAGTATGGAGTCCTCCTCTCACCCGGATTGGGGAACCCACGCTCCCCCCGGGGAGAGAAGGACAATGCACGGTCCATCACCCCGTAGCCCACTCCCGCCCCTTGCCCACGATAACCGTTCGCCGGCTGGCGTCGTCCACCACGACGGACAAGTGTCCATTCCTCATCGCACAGGTAGGGCATGTTGTGGTGAGAAAAAATGACAATAACAATAAAATGATTTTTAAATACTTTCCTTCATTGAATTGTCCAAATGAAAGTTGCAAAACAAAGGTGATCCGAACAAAGTTGAAAATGTGTTTTTTTTTGAAAAAAATAATCCGTTAAATGATTTTATTTGGCCAAGAAAGGACGAATAAAAGTGTGCACTGACAACGTTTCGGCCCAATCGGCCTTCTTCAGGTCTAGCACACTTTTAAATTTGCGAGCGATGTTGCTCCTCCGCTGTCCCGGTGCGTACTGAGCGACTCCTCTCTCTTCACTCTCACGTCACTCCTCCCGGGCGGGGCTCGTGTTGAACCAATCAGACGGCATGTTTATTTTCAAGTACGCATTCGCTATTTTTAGAAATTTTTGTTGTTTTCATTTAGAAAAAATGAGGGTATCAAAGCTCAATGTCTATTTTCGTTAGTCACAAATCGAGTCATATTATTTTCGTTTGTTTGTATTCAATTTCTGTCGTAATTACTGGTTCGTTCAGGACTACAGGTGAGTTTCGATCGTGAACAAGGTAAGTTCGTTTTCTAAAATCTTTTAGTTTGCAGGGAAGCGCTGAAGGTCACAAATAGTGTAACGGTCACAGATAGTGTCAGAATTTATCGTGTTTACATTCAAATTTGTACTTCTGTTGTTTGCTAATAGTGTCAAAATTATTTTCTTTTACCTTCAAATTAGTGTTTAAAATGTAGGGAAGTGCCGAGGTTTGTTTTGACAAATTTCCTTGTGTCTCCGTAGATCTACGTCTCAGTTGCAGGCGAGCGATCCATTTCGCGGGTAAGTAGTCAATCCAGGTAAGTGGTTAAAATGAGAGATTATTGTTAGGGTTACGTTTAGGGTTCTGTTATGTTTATGGTTATGTTTAGGGTTAAGTTTAGGGTTCCGGTTAGAGTTATTAGTGTTAGGGTTATGTTTAGGATTATGGTTTAGGGTTAAGTTTAGCCAGGGTCGATTAGGGGTTAGCGTTAGGGTTACGTTTAGGGTTATGTTACGTTTAGGGTTAGGGTTAGGGTGAATTTTAGCCAGGGTCAATTAGAGGTTAGTGTTAGGGCTACGTTCAGGGTTATGTTACGTTTAGGGTTATGATTAGGGTGAAGTTTAGCCAGGGTCGATTAGAGGTTAGTGTTAGGGTTAGGGTTATGTTACGTTCAGGGCTATGGTTAGGGCTAGGTTTAAGGTCCTGGTTAGAGTTACCAGGCTCGATTCTACTCTTGGGTTGCTGCACTAATCGCCTGGGTCTCATGCTCCCCCGATGTTGCGGCTTCAAGGGCCCGGGAGTTTAAAAACGCAATCCAGTGGCTGAGCATGGCCCTCCCGGTCTGCTGTGTCCAATGTACCACATCATGCTCGACCACTTGGAACCAGCCCTTTGGGAGTGGTGGAATGTGCGCCAAATTTCTTTCAATATGGTCGTTAATGACCCGCAGGTTGTCTTTTTCAAAATCAGGCAGTAAAACAGAATAATCAATAATAGGGACCCAAACCTTTGCCCTGTGAAATCTGTCCTTTGCAGCCTTGACTGCCATCTGCAGACCCTTAATGGCCGTCTCCTTAGGCTTGTTCTGTCTTTCGCAGATGCCGAACGCTATCACCACCTGCTCCACTCTCGTGTCACAGGCAATCTCGGCTTCCTGGAAGAGTCTGACCGCATTCCTAAAGAGTCCTCCTGGAAAACTGTCCACCTGCAGGTGGTCATCCAACTCATCCGGCATTCGGCTCAAGTTGGAGTCCCCAATGATCACAACTTCTTTCTCAACTCGCAGACGCCATCTGCTTTTCTTTCCTCCCCCAGGGTGTCGAGTGACCGCGTCGTATGTGGGAACCTCTTCCCTCTCCACCATCAATTCATCAAGGGTCTCATTTGTGTCCACTTCATCCTCAACTGGCTCAATCCCGTCGTCATCCGCCGAGGCAGAAGTCTCCTCCTGGCCGTCCTCCAGGGTAAGTGATTGTACATCCCCAACCGGAGAGTCCACGTGGGGTCGTCCTCGGGTGATCCCTGGCGTCCCAGAGACCTCCGGCGTCGACACCTCCACTGGCTGTGTTAGGTGAGTATCGAGCGGGGGGTCTGCACACGGTCGCGGCTGGGTGATTCCCGAGGTTCCAGGAATCCCCGGTGGAATCCATTGGATAGGTTTTAACACACCAGGATCTTCCCGTGGTTGGTCCACCCTGGCTCTCGGGGCCTTCCCCCTCACGGCTCTCTGTTGCAGGCGGAGGTCTCGTTGAGGCAGAGGGAAGTCCTCGAGGTCTCCAGTCCTTCCATCTCCTGAGGACCCCTCGGGGAGGATCCCTGGAGCGGATTCTGATTGGGCTTGAGGAACGGGTGGTGGTCCAGTTCTCGGTCTTGCCACAACGGGAGCAGAAACCTGGGACGTCTGCACTGTAGGTTGACTTGGGACCGGTCTTGTCATCCTCAAGTTGTCCGCGACCCTCGCCGCCGCTTGATCCACAACCTTTTGTGCGACACGGGGCAGATTGCGTCTCGCCCACCTGACTGCTACTTCAAATGCTGCCTCCCATTCTGAAGCGTCGAGGTCTCTCAATTTCGTGAGGTTCTCCTTCAGGCGGTCCTGGTAGTGCTGCTTCAACGCGATGATGGTAGTGTGGCCCCAGTTCCTTGCATTGCCATCTATCAGCCAGGTCGTAGCTTCTGAAGGGCACGCCGGTTTGATCATCGACGACAGGATGGACACCATTCGGGCTATCATGCGAGGTTGTTGGTTCCCCTCTAGGTTGTGTAGGTGGTGGATTAACTTTATAATCTTATGCAAATGGCGTATCAGGTAACCAAAATTGGTACTCGACGACCGTCGTCCGGTACTAGGAGGATCGGCCCGGCGAGGCTCCACCGTCCCAGCCGGTCTCTTCCGGTTACAGCGTACCACCTCAGCAAATGTGTGGCTCTCGGGGCCCGGGCGGTAAGCAGGTCTTGGAGGAGGCACAGGCGGGTTAGGATTGGAGTATGGAGTCCTCCTCTCACCCGGATTGGGGAACCCACGCTCCCCCCGGGGAGAGAAGGACAATGCACGGTCCATCACCCCGTAGCCCACTCCCGCCCCTTGCCCACGATAACCGTTCGCCGGCTGGCGTCGTCCACCACGACGGACAAGTGTCCATTCCTCATCGCACAGGTAGGGCATGTTGTGGTGAGAAAAAATGACAATAACAATAAAATGATTTTTAAATACTTTCCTTCATTGAATTGTCCAAATGAAAGTTGCAAAACAAAGGTGATCCGAACAAAGTTGAAAATGTGTTTTTTTTGAAAAAAATAATCCGTTAAATGATTTTATTTGGCCAAGAAAGGACGAATAAAAGTGTGCACTGACAACGTTTCGGCCCAATCGGCCTTCTTCAGGTCTAGCACACTTTTAAATTTGCGAGCGATGTTGCTCCTCCGCTGTCCCGGTGCGTACTGAGCGACTCCTCTCTCTTCACTCTCACGTCACTCCTCCCGGGCGGGGCTCGTGTTGAACCAATCAGACGGCATGTTTATTTTCAAGTACGCATTCGCTATTTTTAGAAATTTTTGTTGTTTTCATTTAGAAAAAATGAGGGTATCAAAGCTCAATGTCTATTTTCGTTAGTCACAAATCGAGTCATATTATTTTCGTTTGTTTGTATTCAATTTCTGTCGTAATTACTGGTTCGTTCAGGACTACAGGTGAGTTTCGATCGTGAACAAGGTAAGTTCGTTTTCTAAAATCTTTTAGTTTGCAGGGAAGCGCTGAAGGTCACAAATAGTGTAACGGTCACAGATAGTGTCAGAATTTATCGTGTTTACATTCAAATTTGTACTTCTGTTGTTTGCTAATAGTGTCAAAATTATTTTCTTTTACCTTCAAATTAGTGTTTAAAATGTAGGGAAGTGCCGAGGTTTGTTTTGACAAATTTCCTTGTGTCTCCGTAGATCTACGTCTCAGTTGCAGGCGAGCGATCCATTTCGCGGGTAAGTAGTCAATCCAGGTAAGTGGTTAAAATGAGAGATTATTGTTAGGGTTACGTTTAGGGTTCTGTTATGTTTATGGTTATGTTTAGGGTTAAGTTTAGGGTTCCGGTTAGAGTTATTAGTGTTAGGGTTATGTTTAGGATTATGGTTTAGGGTTAAGTTTAGCCAGGGTCGATTAGGGGTTAGCGTTAGGGTTACGTTTAGGGTTATGTTACGTTTAGGGTTAGGGTTAGGGTGAATTTTAGCCAGGGTCAATTAGAGGTTAGTGTTAGGGCTACGTTCAGGGTTATGTTACGTTTAGGGTTATGATTAGGGTGAAGTTTAGCCAGGGTCGATTAGAGGTTAGTGTTAGGGTTAGGGTTATGTTACGTTCAGGGCTATGGTTAGGGCTAGGTTTAAGGTCCTGGTTAGAGTTACCAGGCTCGATTCTACTCTTGGGTTGCTGCACTAATCGCCTGGGTCTCATGCTCCCCCGATGTTGCGGCTTCAAGGGCCCGGGAGTTTAAAAACGCAATCCAGTGGCTGAGCATGGCCCTCCCGGTCTGCTGTGTCCAATGTACCACATCATGCTCGACCACTTGGAACCAGCCCTTTGGGAGTGGTGGAATGTGCGCCAAATTTCTTTCAATATGGTCGTTAATGACCCGCAGGTTGTCTTTTTCAAAATCAGGCAGTAAAACAGAATAATCAATAATAGGGACCCAAACCTTTGCCCTGTGAAATCTGTCCTTTGCAGCCTTGACTGCCATCTGCAGACCCTTAATGGCCGTCTCCTTAGGCTTGTTCTGTCTTTCGCAGATGCCGAACGCTATCACCACCTGCTCCACTCTCGTGTCACAGGCAATCTCGGCTTCCTGGAAGAGTCTGACCGCATTCCTAAAGAGTCCTCCTGGAAAACTGTCCACCTGCAGGTGGTCATCCAACTCATCCGGCATTCGGCTCAAGTTGGAGTCCCCAATGATCACAACTTCTTTCTCAACTCGCAGACGCCATCTGCTTTTCTTTCCTCCCCCAGGGTGTCGAGTGACCGCGTCGTATGTGGGAACCTCTTCCCTCTCCACCATCAATTCATCAAGGGTCTCATTTGTGTCCACTTCATCCTCAACTGGCTCAATCCCGTCGTCATCCGCCGAGGCAGAAGTCTCCTCCTGGCCGTCCTCCAGGGTAAGTGATTGTACATCCCCAACCGGAGAGTCCACGTGGGGTCGTCCTCGGGTGATCCCTGGCGTCCCAGAGACCTCCGGCGTCGACACCTCCACTGGCTGTGTTAGGTGAGTATCGAGCGGGGGGTCTGCACACGGTCGCGGCTGGGTGATTCCCGAGGTTCCAGGAATCCCCGGTGGAATCCATTGGATAGGTTTTAACACACCAGGATCTTCCCGTGGTTGGTCCACCCTGGCTCTCGGGGCCTTCCCCCTCACGGCTCTCTGTTGCAGGCGGAGGTCTCGTTGAGGCAGAGGGAAGTCCTCGAGGTCTCCAGTCCTTCCATCTCCTGAGGACCCCTCGGGGAGGATCCCTGGAGCGGATTCTGATTGGGCTTGAGGAACGGGTGGTGGTCCAGTTCTCGGCCTTGCCACAACGGGAGCAGAAACCTGGGACGTCTGCACTGTAGGTTGACTTGGGACCGGTCTTGTCATCCTCAAGTTGTCCGCGACCCTCGCCGCCGCTTGATCCACAACCTTTTGTGCGACACGGGGCAGATTGCGTCTCGCCCACCTGACTGCTACTTCAAATGCTGCCTCCCATTCTGAAGCGTCGAGGTCTCTCAATTTCGTGAGGTTCTCCTTCAGGCGGTCCTGGTAGTGCTGCTTCAACGCGATGATGGTAGTGTGGCCCCAGTTCCTTGCATTGCCATCTATCAGCCAGGTCGTAGCTTCTGAAGGGCACGCCGGTTTGATCATCGACGACAGGATGGACACCATTCGGGCTATCATGCGAGGTTGTTGGTTCCCCTCTAGGTTGTGTAGGTGGTGGATTAACTTTATAATCTTATGCAAATGGCGTATCAGGTAACCAAAATTGGTACTCGACGACCGTCGTCCGGTACTAGGAGGATCGGCCCGGCGAGGCTCCACCGTCCCAGCCGGTCTCTTCCGGTTACAGCGTACCACCTCAGCAAATGTGTGGCTCTCGGGGCCCGGGCGGTAAGCAGGTCTTGGAGGAGGCACAGGCGGGTTAGGATTGGAGTATGGAGTCCTCCTCTCACCCGGATTGGGGAACCCACGCTCCCCCCGGGGAGAGAAGGACAATGCACGGTCCATCACCCCGTAGCCCACTCCCGCCCCTTGCCCACGATAACCGTTCGCCGGCTGGCGTCGTCCACCACGACGGACAAGTGTCCATTCCTCATCGCACAGGTAGGGCATGTTGTGGTGAGAAAAAATGACAATAACAATAAAATGATTTTTAAATACTTTCCTTCATTGAATTGTCCAAATGAAAGTTGCAAAACAAAGGTGATCCGAACAAAGTTGAAAATGTGTTTTTTTTGAAAAAAATAATCCGTTAAATGATTTTATTTGGCCAAGAAAGGACGAATAAAAGTGTGCACTGACAACGTTTCGGCCCAATCGGCCTTCTTCAGGTCTAGCACACTTTTAAATTTGCGAGCGATGTTGCTCCTCCGCTGTCCCGGTGCGTACTGAGCGACTCCTCTCTCTTCACTCTCACGTCACTCCTCCCGGGCGGGGCTCGTGTTGAACCAATCAGACGGCATGTTTATTTTCAAGTACGCATTCGCTATTTTTAGAAATTTTTGTTGTTTTCATTTAGAAAAAATGAGGGTATCAAAGCTCAATGTCTATTTTCGTTAGTCACAAATCGAGTCATATTATTTTCGTTTGTTTGTATTCAATTTCTGTCGTAATTACTGGTTCGTTCAGGACTACAGGTGAGTTTCGATCGTGAACAAGGTAAGTTCGTTTTCTAAAATCTTTTAGTTTGCAGGGAAGCGCTGAAGGTCACAAATAGTGTAACGGTCACAGATAGTGTCAGAATTTATCGTGTTTACATTCAAATTTGTACTTCTGTTGTTTGCTAATAGTGTCAAAATTATTTTCTTTTACCTTCAAATTAGTGTTTAAAATGTAGGGAAGTGCCGAGGTTTGTTTTGACAAATTTCCTTGTGTCTCCGTAGATCTACGTCTCAGTTGCAGGCGAGCGATCCATTTCGCGGGTAAGTAGTCAATCCAGGTAAGTGGTTAAAATGAGAGATTATTGTTAGGGTTACGTTTAGGGTTCTGTTATGTTTATGGTTATGTTTAGGGTTAAGTTTAGGGTTCCGGTTAGAGTTATTAGTGTTAGGGTTATGTTTAGGATTATGGTTTAGGGTTAAGTTTAGCCAGGGTCGATTAGGGGTTAGCGTTAGGGTTACGTTTAGGGTTATGTTACGTTTAGGGTTAGGGTTAGGGTGAATTTTAGCCAGGGTCAATTAGAGGTTAGTGTTAGGGCTACGTTCAGGGTTATGTTACGTTTAGGGTTATGATTAGGGTGAAGTTTAGCCAGGGTCGATTAGAGGTTAGTGTTAGGGTTAGGGTTATGTTACGTTCAGGGCTATGGTTAGGGCTAGGTTTAAGGTCCTGGTTAGAGTTACCAGGCTCGATTCTACTCTTGGGTTGCTGCACTAATCGCCTGGGTCTCATGCTCCCCCGATGTTGCGGCTTCAAGGGCCCGGGAGTTTAAAAACGCAATCCAGTGGCTGAGCATGGCCCTCCCGGTCTGCTGTGTCCAATGTACCACATCATGCTCGACCACTTGGAACCAGCCCTTTGGGAGTGGTGGAATGTGCGCCAAATTTCTTTCAATATGGTCGTTAATGACCCGCAGGTTGTCTTTTTCAAAATCAGGCAGTAAAACAGAATAATCAATAATAGGGACCCAAACCTTTGCCCTGTGAAATCTGTCCTTTGCAGCCTTGACTGCCATCTGCAGACCCTTAATGGCCGTCTCCTTAGGCTTGTTCTGTCTTTCGCAGATGCCGAACGCTATCACCACCTGCTCCACTCTCGTGTCACAGGCAATCTCGGCTTCCTGGAAGAGTCTGACCGCATTCCTAAAGAGTCCTCCTGGAAAACTGTCCACCTGCAGGTGGTCATCCAACTCATCCGGCATTCGGCTCAAGTTGGAGTCCCCAATGATCACAACTTCTTTCTCAACTCGCAGACGCCATCTGCTTTTCTTTCCTCCCCCAGGGTGTCGAGTGACCGCGTCGTATGTGGGAACCTCTTCCCTCTCCACCATCAATTCATCAAGGGTCTCATTTGTGTCCACTTCATCCTCAACTGGCTCAATCCCGTCGTCATCCGCCGAGGCAGAAGTCTCCTCCTGGCCGTCCTCCAGGGTAAGTGATTGTACATCCCCAACCGGAGAGTCCACGTGGGGTCGTCCTCGGGTGATCCCTGGCGTCCCAGAGACCTCCGGCGTCGACACCTCCACTGGCTGTGTTAGGTGAGTATCGAGCGGGGGGTCTGCACACGGTCGCGGCTGGGTGATTCCCGAGGTTCCAGGAATCCCCGGTGGAATCCATTGGATAGGTTTTAACACACCAGGATCTTCCCGTGGTTGGTCCACCCTGGCTCTCGGGGCCTTCCCCCTCACGGCTCTCTGTTGCAGGCGGAGGTCTCGTTGAGGCAGAGGGAAGTCCTCGAGGTCTCCAGTCCTTCCATCTCCTGAGGACCCCTCGGGGAGGATCCCTGGAGCGGATTCTGATTGGGCTTGAGGAACGGGTGGTGGTCCAGTTCTCGGTCTTGCCACAACGGGAGCAGAAACCTGGGACGTCTGCACTGTAGGTTGACTTGGGACCGGTCTTGTCATCCTCAAGTTGTCCGCGACCCTCGCCGCCGCTTGATCCACAACCTTTTGTGCGACACGGGGCAGATTGCGTCTCGCCCACCTGACTGCTACTTCAAATGCTGCCTCCCATTCTGAAGCGTCGAGGTCTCTCAATTTCGTGAGGTTCTCCTTCAGGCGGTCCTGGTAGTGCTGCTTCAACGCGATGATGGTAGTGTGGCCCCAGTTCCTTGCATTGCCATCTATCAGCCAGGTCGTAGCTTCTGAAGGGCACGCCGGTTTGATCATCGACGACAGGATGGACACCATTCGGGCTATCATGCGAGGTTGTTGGTTCCCCTCTAGGTTGTGTAGGTGGTGGATTAACTTTATAATCTTATGCAAATGGCGTATCAGGTAACCAAAATTGGTACTCGACGACCGTCGTCCGGTACTAGGAGGATCGGCCCGGCGAGGCTCCACCGTCCCAGCCGGTCTCTTCCGGTTACAGCGTACCACCTCAGCAAATGTGTGGCTCTCGGGGCCCGGGCGGTAAGCAGGTCTTGGAGGAGGCACAGGCGGGTTAGGATTGGAGTATGGAGTCCTCCTCTCACCCGGATTGGGGAACCCACGCTCCCCCCGGGGAGAGAAGGACAATGCACGGTCCATCACCCCGTAGCCCACTCCCGCCCCTTGCCCACGATAACCGTTCGCCGGCTGGCGTCGTCCACCACGACGGACAAGTGTCCATTCCTCATCGCACAGGTAGGGCATGTTGTGGTGAGAAAAAATGACAATAACAATAAAATGATTTTTAAATACTTTCCTTCATTGAATTGTCCAAATGAAAGTTGCAAAACAAAGGTGATCCGAACAAAGTTGAAAATGTGTTTTTTTTTGAAAAAAATAATCCGTTAAATGATTTTATTTGGCCAAGAAAGGACGAATAAAAGTGTGCACTGACAACGTTTCGGCCCAATCGGCCTTCTTCAGGTCTAGCACACTTTTAAATTTGCGAGCGATGTTGCTCCTCCGCTGTCCCGGTGCGTACTGAGCGACTCCTCTCTCTTCACTCTCACGTCACTCCTCCCGGGCGGGGCTCGTGTTGAACCAATCAGACGGCATGTTTATTTTCAAGTACGCATTCGCTATTTTTAGAAATTTTTGTTGTTTTCATTTAGAAAAAATGAGGGTATCAAAGCTCAATGTCTATTTTCGTTAGTCACAAATCGAGTCATATTATTTTCGTTTGTTTGTATTCAATTTCTGTCGTAATTACTGGTTCGTTCAGGACTACAGGTGAGTTTCGATCGTGAACAAGGTAAGTTCGTTTTCTAAAATCTTTTAGTTTGCAGGGAAGCGCTGAAGGTCACAAATAGTGTAACGGTCACAGATAGTGTCAGAATTTATCGTGTTTACATTCAAATTTGTACTTCTGTTGTTTGCTAATAGTGTCAAAATTATTTTCTTTTACCTTCAAATTAGTGTTTAAAATGTAGGGAAGTGCCGAGGTTTGTTTTGACAAATTTCCTTGTGTCTCCGTAGATCTACGTCTCAGTTGCAGGCGAGCGATCCATTTCGCGGGTAAGTAGTCAATCCAGGTAAGTGGTTAAAATGAGAGATTATTGTTAGGGTTACGTTTAGGGTTCTGTTATGTTTATGGTTATGTTTAGGGTTAAGTTTAGGGTTCCGGTTAGAGTTATTAGTGTTAGGGTTATGTTTAGGATTATGGTTTAGGGTTAAGTTTAGCCAGGGTCGATTAGGGGTTAGCGTTAGGGTTACGTTTAGGGTTATGTTACGTTTAGGGTTAGGGTTAGGGTGAATTTTAGCCAGGGTCAATTAGAGGTTAGTGTTAGGGCTACGTTCAGGGTTATGTTACGTTTAGGGTTATGATTAGGGTGAAGTTTAGCCAGGGTCGATTAGAGGTTAGTGTTAGGGTTAGGGTTATGTTACGTTCAGGGCTATGGTTAGGGCTAGGTTTAAGGTCCTGGTTAGAGTTACCAGGCTCGATTCTACTCTTGGGTTGCTGCACTAATCGCCTGGGTCTCATGCTCCCCCGATGTTGCGGCTTCAAGGGCCCGGGAGTTTAAAAACGCAATCCAGTGGCTGAGCATGGCCCTCCCGGTCTGCTGTGTCCAATGTACCACATCATGCTCGACCACTTGGAACCAGCCCTTTGGGAGTGGTGGAATGTGCGCCAAATTTCTTTCAATATGGTCGTTAATGACCCGCAGGTTGTCTTTTTCAAAATCAGGCAGTAAAACAGAATAATCAATAATAGGGACCCAAACCTTTGCCCTGTGAAATCTGTCCTTTGCAGCCTTGACTGCCATCTGCAGACCCTTAATGGCCGTCTCCTTAGGCTTGTTCTGTCTTTCGCAGATGCCGAACGCTATCACCACCTGCTCCACTCTCGTGTCACAGGCAATCTCGGCTTCCTGGAAGAGTCTGACCGCATTCCTAAAGAGTCCTCCTGGAAAACTGTCCACCTGCAGGTGGTCATCCAACTCATCCGGCATTCGGCTCAAGTTGGAGTCCCCAATGATCACAACTTCTTTCTCAACTCGCAGACGCCATCTGCTTTTCTTTCCTCCCCCAGGGTGTCGAGTGACCGCGTCGTATGTGGGAACCTCTTCCCTCTCCACCATCAATTCATCAAGGGTCTCATTTGTGTCCACTTCATCCTCAACTGGCTCAATCCCGTCGTCATCCGCCGAGGCAGAAGTCTCCTCCTGGCCGTCCTCCAGGGTAAGTGATTGTACATCCCCAACCGGAGAGTCCACGTGGGGTCGTCCTCGGGTGATCCCTGGCGTCCCAGAGACCTCCGGCGTCGACACCTCCACTGGCTGTGTTAGGTGAGTATCGAGCGGGGGGTCTGCACACGGTCGCGGCTGGGTGATTCCCGAGGTTCCAGGAATCCCCGGTGGAATCCATTGGATAGGTTTTAACACACCAGGATCTTCCCGTGGTTGGTCCACCCTGGCTCTCGGGGCCTTCCCCCTCACGGCTCTCTGTTGCAGGCGGAGGTCTCGTTGAGGCAGAGGGAAGTCCTCGAGGTCTCCAGTCCTTCCATCTCCTGAGGACCCCTCGGGGAGGATCCCTGGAGCGGATTCTGATTGGGCTTGAGGAACGGGTGGTGGTCCAGTTCTCGGCCTTGCCACAACGGGAGCAGAAACCTGGGACGTCTGCACTGTAGGTTGACTTGGGACCGGTCTTGTCATCCTCAAGTTGTCCGCGACCCTCGCCGCCGCTTGATCCACAACCTTTTGTGCGACACGGGGCAGATTGCGTCTCGCCCACCTGACTGCTACTTCAAATGCTGCCTCCCATTCTGAAGCGTCGAGGTCTCTCAATTTCGTGAGGTTCTCCTTCAGGCGGTCCTGGTAGTGCTGCTTCAACGCGATGATGGTAGTGTGGCCCCAGTTCCTTGCATTGCCATCTATCAGCCAGGTCGTAGCTTCTGAAGGGCACGCCGGTTTGATCATCGACGACAGGATGGACACCATTCGGGCTATCATGCGAGGTTGTTGGTTCCCCTCTAGGTTGTGTAGGTGGTGGATTAACTTTATAATCTTATGCAAATGGCGTATCAGGTAACCAAAATTGGTACTCGACGACCGTCGTCCGGTACTAGGAGGATCGGCCCGGCGAGGCTCCACCGTCCCAGCCGGTCTCTTCCGGTTACAGCGTACCACCTCAGCAAATGTGTGGCTCTCGGGGCCCGGGCGGTAAGCAGGTCTTGGAGGAGGCACAGGCGGGTTAGGATTGGAGTATGGAGTCCTCCTCTCACCCGGATTGGGGAACCCACGCTCCCCCCGGGGAGAGAAGGACAATGCACGGTCCATCACCCCGTAGCCCACTCCCGCCCCTTGCCCACGATAACCGTTCGCCGGCTGGCGTCGTCCACCACGACGGACAAGTGTCCATTCCTCATCGCACAGGTAGGGCATGTTGTGGTGAGAAAAAATGACAATAACAATAAAATGATTTTTAAATACTTTCCTTCATTGAATTGTCCAAATGAAAGTTGCAAAACAAAGGTGATCCGAACAAAGTTGAAAATGTGGTTTTTTTGAAAAAAATAATCCGTTAAATGATTTTATTTGGCCAAGAAAGGACGAATAAAAGTGTGCACTGACAACGTTTCGGCCCAATCGGCCTTCTTCAGGTCTAGCACACTTTTAAATTTGCGAGCGATGTTGCTCCTCCGCTGTCCCGGTGCGTACTGAGCGACTCCTCTCTCTTCACTCTCACGTCACTCCTCCCGGGCGGGGCTCGTGTTGAACCAATCAGACGGCATGTTTATTTTCAAGTACGCATTCGCTATTTTTAGAAATTTTTGTTGTTTTCATTTAGAAAAAATGAGGGTATCAAAGCTCAATGTCTATTTTCGTTAGTCACAAATCGAGTCATATTATTTTCGTTTGTTTGTATTCAATTTCTGTCGTAATTACTGGTTCGTTCAGGACTACAGGTGAGTTTCGATCGTGAACAAGGTAAGTTCGTTTTCTAAAATCTTTTAGTTTGCAGGGAAGCGCTGAAGGTCACAAATAGTGTAACGGTCACAGATAGTGTCAGAATTTATCGTGTTTACATTCAAATTTGTACTTCTGTTGTTTGCTAATAGTGTCAAAATTATTTTCTTTTACCTTCAAATTAGTGTTTAAAATGTAGGGAAGTGCCGAGGTTTGTTTTGACAAATTTCCTTGTGTCTCCGTAGATCTACGTCTCAGTTGCAGGCGAGCGATCCATTTCGCGGGTAAGTAGTCAATCCAGGTAAGTGGTTAAAATGAGAGATTATTGTTAGGGTTACGTTTAGGGTTCTGTTATGTTTATGGTTATGTTTAGGGTTAAGTTTAGGGTTCCGGTTAGAGTTATTAGTGTTAGGGTTATGTTTAGGATTATGGTTTAGGGTTAAGTTTAGCCAGGGTCGATTAGGGGTTAGCGTTAGGGTTACGTTTAGGGTTATGTTACGTTTAGGGTTAGGGTTAGGGTGAATTTTAGCCAGGGTCAATTAGAGGTTAGTGTTAGGGCTACGTTCAGGGTTATGTTACGTTTAGGGTTATGATTAGGGTGAAGTTTAGCCAGGGTCGATTAGAGGTTAGTGTTAGGGTTAGGGTTATGTTACGTTCAGGGCTATGGTTAGGGCTAGGTTTAAGGTCCTGGTTAGAGTTACCAGGCTCGATTCTACTCTTGGGTTGCTGCACTAATCGCCTGGGTCTCATGCTCCCCCGATGTTGCGGCTTCAAGGGCCCGGGAGTTTAAAAACGCAATCCAGTGGCTGAGCATGGCCCTCCCGGTCTGCTGTGTCCAATGTACCACATCATGCTCGACCACTTGGAACCAGCCCTTTGGGAGTGGTGGAATGTGCGCCAAATTTCTTTCAATATGGTCGTTAATGACCCGCAGGTTGTCTTTTTCAAAATCAGGCAGTAAAACAGAATAATCAATAATAGGGACCCAAACCTTTGCCCTGTGAAATCTGTCCTTTGCAGCCTTGACTGCCATCTGCAGACCCTTAATGGCCGTCTCCTTAGGCTTGTTCTGTCTTTCGCAGATGCCGAACGCTATCACCACCTGCTCCACTCTCGTGTCACAGGCAATCTCGGCTTCCTGGAAGAGTCTGACCGCATTCCTAAAGAGTCCTCCTGGAAAACTGTCCACCTGCAGGTGGTCATCCAACTCATCCGGCATTCGGCTCAAGTTGGAGTCCCCAATGATCACAACTTCTTTCTCAACTCGCAGACGCCATCTGCTTTTC
Organism: Syngnathus leptorhynchus; assembly: GCF_054491065.1. Lineage (NCBI taxonomy): Eukaryota > Metazoa > Chordata > Actinopteri > Syngnathiformes > Syngnathidae > Syngnathus > Syngnathus leptorhynchus. The sequence continues at coordinate 615,341 of NW_028232018.1, forward strand.
TTTCCTCCCCCAGGGTGTCGAGTGACCGCGTCGTATGTGGGAACCTCTTCCCTCTCCACCATCAATTCATCAAGGGTCTCATTTGTGTCCACTTCATCCTCAACTGGCTCAATCCCGTCGTCATCCGCCGAGGCAGAAGTCTCCTCCTGGCCGTCCTCCAGGGTAAGTGATTGTACATCCCCAACCGGAGAGTCCACGTGGGGTCGTCCTCGGGTGATCCCTGGCGTCCCAGAGACCTCCGGCGTCGACACCTCCACTGGCTGTGTTAGGTGAGTATCGAGCGGGGGGTCTGCACACGGTCGCGGCTGGGTGATTCCCGAGGTTCCAGGAATCCCCGGTGGAATCCATTGGATAGGTTTTAACACACCAGGATCTTCCCGTGGTTGGTCCACCCTGGCTCTCGGGGCCTTCCCCCTCACGGCTCTCTGTTGCAGGCGGAGGTCTCGTTGAGGCAGAGGGAAGTCCTCGAGGTCTCCAGTCCTTCCATCTCCTGAGGACCCCTCGGGGAGGATCCCTGGAGCGGATTCTGATTGGGCTTGAGGAACGGGTGGTGGTCCAGTTCTCGGCCTTGCCACAACGGGAGCAGAAACCTGGGACGTCTGCACTGTAGGTTGACTTGGGACCGGTCTTGTCATCCTCAAGTTGTCCGCGACCCTCGCCGCCGCTTGATCCACAACCTTTTGTGCGACACGGGGCAGATTGCGTCTCGCCCACCTGACTGCTACTTCAAATGCTGCCTCCCATTCTGAAGCGTCGAGGTCTCTCAATTTCGTGAGGTTCTCCTTCAGGCGGTCCTGGTAGTGCTGCTTCAACGCGATGATGGTAGTGTGGCCCCAGTTCCTTGCATTGCCATCTATCAGCCAGGTCGTAGCTTCTGAAGGGCACGCCGGTTTGATCATCGACGACAGGATGGACACCATTCGGGCTATCATGCGAGGTTGTTGGTTCCCCTCTAGGTTGTGTAGGTGGTGGATTAACTTTATAATCTTATGCAAATGGCGTATCAGGTAACCAAAATTGGTACTCGACGACCGTCGTCCGGTACTAGGAGGATCGGCCCGGCGAGGCTCCACCGTCCCAGCCGGTCTCTTCCGGTTACAGCGTACCACCTCAGCAAATGTGTGGCTCTCGGGGCCCGGGCGGTAAGCAGGTCTTGGAGGAGGCACAGGCGGGTTAGGATTGGAGTATGGAGTCCTCCTCTCACCCGGATTGGGGAACCCACGCTCCCCCCGGGGAGAGAAGGACAATGCACGGTCCATCACCCCGTAGCCCACTCCCGCCCCTTGCCCACGATAACCGTTCGCCGGCTGGCGTCGTCCACCACGACGGACAAGTGTCCATTCCTCATCGCACAGGTAGGGCATGTTGTGGTGAGAAAAAATGACAATAACAATAAAATGATTTTTAAATACTTTCCTTCATTGAATTGTCCAAATGAAAGTTGCAAAACAAAGGTGATCCGAACAAAGTTGAAAATGTGTTTTTTTTGAAAAAAATAATCCGTTAAATGATTTTATTTGGCCAAGAAAGGACGAATAAAAGTGTGCACTGACAACGTTTCGGCCCAATCGGCCTTCTTCAGGTCTAGCACACTTTTAAATTTGCGAGCGATGTTGCTCCTCCGCTGTCCCGGTGCGTACTGAGCGACTCCTCTCTCTTCACTCTCACGTCACTCCTCCCGGGCGGGGCTCGTGTTGAACCAATCAGACGGCATGTTTATTTTCAAGTACGCATTCGCTATTTTTAGAAATTTTTGTTGTTTTCATTTAGAAAAAATGAGGGTATCAAAGCTCAATGTCTATTTTCGTTAGTCACAAATCGAGTCATATTATTTTCGTTTGTTTGTATTCAATTTCTGTCGTAATTACTGGTTCGTTCAGGACTACAGGTGAGTTTCGATCGTGAACAAGGTAAGTTCGTTTTCTAAAATCTTTTAGTTTGCAGGGAAGCGCTGAAGGTCACAAATAGTGTAACGGTCACAGATAGTGTCAGAATTTATCGTGTTTACATTCAAATTTGTACTTCTGTTGTTTGCTAATAGTGTCAAAATTATTTTCTTTTACCTTCAAATTAGTGTTTAAAATGTAGGGAAGTGCCGAGGTTTGTTTTGACAAATTTCCTTGTGTCTCCGTAGATCTACGTCTCAGTTGCAGGCGAGCGATCCATTTCGCGGGTAAGTAGTCAATCCAGGTAAGTGGTTAAAATGAGAGATTATTGTTAGGGTTACGTTTAGGGTTCTGTTATGTTTATGGTTATGTTTAGGGTTAAGTTTAGGGTTCCGGTTAGAGTTATTAGTGTTAGGGTTATGTTTAGGATTATGGTTTAGGGTTAAGTTTAGCCAGGGTCGATTAGGGGTTAGCGTTAGGGTTACGTTTAGGGTTATGTTACGTTTAGGGTTAGGGTTAGGGTGAATTTTAGCCAGGGTCAATTAGAGGTTAGTGTTAGGGCTACGTTCAGGGTTATGTTACGTTTAGGGTTATGATTAGGGTGAAGTTTAGCCAGGGTCGATTAGAGGTTAGTGTTAGGGTTAGGGTTATGTTACGTTCAGGGCTATGGTTAGGGCTAGGTTTAAGGTCCTGGTTAGAGTTACCAGGCTCGATTCTACTCTTGGGTTGCTGCACTAATCGCCTGGGTCTCATGCTCCCCCGATGTTGCGGCTTCAAGGGCCCGGGAGTTTAAAAACGCAATCCAGTGGCTGAGCATGGCCCTCCCGGTCTGCTGTGTCCAATGTACCACATCATGCTCGACCACTTGGAACCAGCCCTTTGGGAGTGGTGGAATGTGCGCCAAATTTCTTTCAATATGGTCGTTAATGACCCGCAGGTTGTCTTTTTCAAAATCAGGCAGTAAAACAGAATAATCAATAATAGGGACCCAAACCTTTGCCCTGTGAAATCTGTCCTTTGCAGCCTTGACTGCCATCTGCAGACCCTTAATGGCCGTCTCCTTAGGCTTGTTCTGTCTTTCGCAGATGCCGAACGCTATCACCACCTGCTCCACTCTCGTGTCACAGGCAATCTCGGCTTCCTGGAAGAGTCTGACCGCATTCCTAAAGAGTCCTCCTGGAAAACTGTCCACCTGCAGGTGGTCATCCAACTCATCCGGCATTCGGCTCAAGTTGGAGTCCCCAATGATCACAACTTCTTTCTCAACTCGCAGACGCCATCTGCTTTTCTTTCCTCCCCCAGGGTGTCGAGTGACCGCGTCGTATGTGGGAACCTCTTCCCTCTCCACCATCAATTCATCAAGGGTCTCATTTGTGTCCACTTCATCCTCAACTGGCTCAATCCCGTCGTCATCCGCCGAGGCAGAAGTCTCCTCCTGGCCGTCCTCCAGGGTAAGTGATTGTACATCCCCAACCGGAGAGTCCACGTGGGGTCGTCCTCGGGTGATCCCTGGCGTCCCAGAGACCTCCGGCGTCGACACCTCCACTGGCTGTGTTAGGTGAGTATCGAGCGGGGGGTCTGCACACGGTCGCGGCTGGGTGATTCCCGAGGTTCCAGGAATCCCCGGTGGAATCCATTGGATAGGTTTTAACACACCAGGATCTTCCCGTGGTTGGTCCACCCTGGCTCTCGGGGCCTTCCCCCTCACGGCTCTCTGTTGCAGGCGGAGGTCTCGTTGAGGCAGAGGGAAGTCCTCGAGGTCTCCAGTCCTTCCATCTCCTGAGGACCCCTCGGGGAGGATCCCTGGAGCGGATTCTGATTGGGCTTGAGGAACGGGTGGTGGTCCAGTTCTCGGTCTTGCCACAACGGGAGCAGAAACCTGGGACGTCTGCACTGTAGGTTGACTTGGGACCGGTCTTGTCATCCTCAAGTTGTCCGCGACCCTCGCCGCCGCTTGATCCACAACCTTTTGTGCGACACGGGGCAGATTGCGTCTCGCCCACCTGACTGCTACTTCAAATGCTGCCTCCCATTCTGAAGCGTCGAGGTCTCTCAATTTCGTGAGGTTCTCCTTCAGGCGGTCCTGGTAGTGCTGCTTCAACGCGATGATGGTAGTGTGGCCCCAGTTCCTTGCATTGCCATCTATCAGCCAGGTCGTAGCTTCTGAAGGGCACGCCGGTTTGATCATCGACGACAGGATGGACACCATTCGGGCTATCATGCGAGGTTGTTGGTTCCCCTCTAGGTTGTGTAGGTGGTGGATTAACTTTATAATCTTATGCAAATGGCGTATCAGGTAACCAAAATTGGTACTCGACGACCGTCGTCCGGTACTAGGAGGATCGGCCCGGCGAGGCTCCACCGTCCCAGCCGGTCTCTTCCGGTTACAGCGTACCACCTCAGCAAATGTGTGGCTCTCGGGGCCCGGGCGGTAAGCAGGTCTTGGAGGAGGCACAGGCGGGTTAGGATTGGAGTATGGAGTCCTCCTCTCACCCGGATTGGGGAACCCACGCTCCCCCCGGGGAGAGAAGGACAATGCACGGTCCATCACCCCGTAGCCCACTCCCGCCCCTTGCCCACGATAACCGTTCGCCGGCTGGCGTCGTCCACCACGACGGACAAGTGTCCATTCCTCATCGCACAGGTAGGGCATGTTGTGGTGAGAAAAAATGACAATAACAATAAAATGATTTTTAAATACTTTCCTTCATTGAATTGTCCAAATGAAAGTTGCAAAACAAAGGTGATCCGAACAAAGTTGAAAATGTGTTTTTTTTGAAAAAAATAATCCGTTAAATGATTTTATTTGGCCAAGAAAGGACGAATAAAAGTGTGCACTGACAACGTTTCGGCCCAATCGGCCTTCTTCAGGTCTAGCACACTTTTAAATTTGCGAGCGATGTTGCTCCTCCGCTGTCCCGGTGCGTACTGAGCGACTCCTCTCTCTTCACTCTCACGTCACTCCTCCCGGGCGGGGCTCGTGTTGAACCAATCAGACGGCATGTTTATTTTCAAGTACGCATTCGCTATTTTTAGAAATTTTTGTTGTTTTCATTTAGAAAAAATGAGGGTATCAAAGCTCAATGTCTATTTTCGTTAGTCACAAATCGAGTCATATTATTTTCGTTTGTTTGTATTCAATTTCTGTCGTAATTACTGGTTCGTTCAGGACTACAGGTGAGTTTCGATCGTGAACAAGGTAAGTTCGTTTTCTAAAATCTTTTAGTTTGCAGGGAAGCGCTGAAGGTCACAAATAGTGTAACGGTCACAGATAGTGTCAGAATTTATCGTGTTTACATTCAAATTTGTACTTCTGTTGTTTGCTAATAGTGTCAAAATTATTTTCTTTTACCTTCAAATTAGTGTTTAAAATGTAGGGAAGTGCCGAGGTTTGTTTTGACAAATTTCCTTGTGTCTCCGTAGATCTACGTCTCAGTTGCAGGCGAGCGATCCATTTCGCGGGTAAGTAGTCAATCCAGGTAAGTGGTTAAAATGAGAGATTATTGTTAGGGTTACGTTTAGGGTTCTGTTATGTTTATGGTTATGTTTAGGGTTAAGTTTAGGGTTCCGGTTAGAGTTATTAGTGTTAGGGTTATGTTTAGGATTATGGTTTAGGGTTAAGTTTAGCCAGGGTCGATTAGGGGTTAGCGTTAGGGTTACGTTTAGGGTTATGTTACGTTTAGGGTTAGGGTTAGGGTGAATTTTAGCCAGGGTCAATTAGAGGTTAGTGTTAGGGCTACGTTCAGGGTTATGTTACGTTTAGGGTTATGATTAGGGTGAAGTTTAGCCAGGGTCGATTAGAGGTTAGTGTTAGGGTTAGGGTTATGTTACGTTCAGGGCTATGGTTAGGGCTAGGTTTAAGGTCCTGGTTAGAGTTACCAGGCTCGATTCTACTCTTGGGTTGCTGCACTAATCGCCTGGGTCTCATGCTCCCCCGATGTTGCGGCTTCAAGGGCCCGGGAGTTTAAAAACGCAATCCAGTGGCTGAGCATGGCCCTCCCGGTCTGCTGTGTCCAATGTACCACATCATGCTCGACCACTTGGAACCAGCCCTTTGGGAGTGGTGGAATGTGCGCCAAATTTCTTTCAATATGGTCGTTAATGACCCGCAGGTTGTCTTTTTCAAAATCAGGCAGTAAAACAGAATAATCAATAATAGGGACCCAAACCTTTGCCCTGTGAAATCTGTCCTTTGCAGCCTTGACTGCCATCTGCAGACCCTTAATGGCCGTCTCCTTAGGCTTGTTCTGTCTTTCGCAGATGCCGAACGCTATCACCACCTGCTCCACTCTCGTGTCACAGGCAATCTCGGCTTCCTGGAAGAGTCTGACCGCATTCCTAAAGAGTCCTCCTGGAAAACTGTCCACCTGCAGGTGGTCATCCAACTCATCCGGCATTCGGCTCAAGTTGGAGTCCCCAATGATCACAACTTCTTTCTCAACTCGCAGACGCCATCTGCTTTTCTTTCCTCCCCCAGGGTGTCGAGTGACCGCGTCGTATGTGGGAACCTCTTCCCTCTCCACCATCAATTCATCAAGGGTCTCATTTGTGTCCACTTCATCCTCAACTGGCTCAATCCCGTCGTCATCCGCCGAGGCAGAAGTCTCCTCCTGGCCGTCCTCCAGGGTAAGTGATTGTACATCCCCAACCGGAGAGTCCACGTGGGGTCGTCCTCGGGTGATCCCTGGCGTCCCAGAGACCTCCGGCGTCGACACCTCCACTGGCTGTGTTAGGTGAGTATCGAGCGGGGGGTCTGCACACGGTCGCGGCTGGGTGATTCCCGAGGTTCCAGGAATCCCCGGTGGAATCCATTGGATAGGTTTTAACACACCAGGATCTTCCCGTGGTTGGTCCACCCTGGCTCTCGGGGCCTTCCCCCTCACGGCTCTCTGTTGCAGGCGGAGGTCTCGTTGAGGCAGAGGGAAGTCCTCGAGGTCTCCAGTCCTTCCATCTCCTGAGGACCCCTCGGGGAGGATCCCTGGAGCGGATTCTGATTGGGCTTGAGGAACGGGTGGTGGTCCAGTTCTCGGCCTTGCCACAACGGGAGCAGAAACCTGGGACGTCTGCACTGTAGGTTGACTTGGGACCGGTCTTGTCATCCTCAAGTTGTCCGCGACCCTCGCCGCCGCTTGATCCACAACCTTTTGTGCGACACGGGGCAGATTGCGTCTCGCCCACCTGACTGCTACTTCAAATGCTGCCTCCCATTCTGAAGCGTCGAGGTCTCTCAATTTCGTGAGGTTCTCCTTCAGGCGGTCCTGGTAGTGCTGCTTCAACGCGATGATGGTAGTGTGGCCCCAGTTCCTTGCATTGCCATCTATCAGCCAGGTCGTAGCTTCTGAAGGGCACGCCGGTTTGATCATCGACGACAGGATGGACACCATTCGGGCTATCATGCGAGGTTGTTGGTTCCCCTCTAGGTTGTGTAGGTGGTGGATTAACTTTATAATCTTATGCAAATGGCGTATCAGGTAACCAAAATTGGTACTCGACGACCGTCGTCCGGTACTAGGAGGATCGGCCCGGCGAGGCTCCACCGTCCCAGCCGGTCTCTTCCGGTTACAGCGTACCACCTCAGCAAATGTGTGGCTCTCGGGGCCCGGGCGGTAAGCAGGTCTTGGAGGAGGCACAGGCGGGTTAGGATTGGAGTATGGAGTCCTCCTCTCACCCGGATTGGGGAACCCACGCTCCCCCCGGGGAGAGAAGGACAATGCACGGTCCATCACCCCGTAGCCCACTCCCGCCCCTTGCCCACGATAACCGTTCGCCGGCTGGCGTCGTCCACCACGACGGACAAGTGTCCATTCCTCATCGCACAGGTAGGGCATGTTGTGGTGAGAAAAAATGACAATAACAATAAAATGATTTTTAAATACTTTCCTTCATTGAATTGTCCAAATGAAAGTTGCAAAACAAAGGTGATCCGAACAAAGTTGAAAATGTGTTTTTTTTGAAAAAAATAATCCGTTAAATGATTTTATTTGGCCAAGAAAGGACGAATAAAAGTGTGCACTGACAACGTTTCGGCCCAATCGGCCTTCTTCAGGTCTAGCACACTTTTAAATTTGCGAGCGATGTTGCTCCTCCGCTGTCCCGGTGCGTACTGAGCGACTCCTCTCTCTTCACTCTCACGTCACTCCTCCCGGGCGGGGCTCGTGTTGAACCAATCAGACGGCATGTTTATTTTCAAGTACGCATTCGCTATTTTTAGAAATTTTTGTTGTTTTCATTTAGAAAAAATGAGGGTATCAAAGCTCAATGTCTATTTTCGTTAGTCACAAATCGAGTCATATTATTTTCGTTTGTTTGTATTCAATTTCTGTCGTAATTACTGGTTCGTTCAGGACTACAGGTGAGTTTCGATCGTGAACAAGGTAAGTTCGTTTTCTAAAATCTTTTAGTTTGCAGGGAAGCGCTGAAGGTCACAAATAGTGTAACGGTCACAGATAGTGTCAGAATTTATCGTGTTTACATTCAAATTTGTACTTCTGTTGTTTGCTAATAGTGTCAAAATTATTTTCTTTTACCTTCAAATTAGTGTTTAAAATGTAGGGAAGTGCCGAGGTTTGTTTTGACAAATTTCCTTGTGTCTCCGTAGATCTACGTCTCAGTTGCAGGCGAGCGATCCATTTCGCGGGTAAGTAGTCAATCCAGGTAAGTGGTTAAAATGAGAGATTATTGTTAGGGTTACGTTTAGGGTTCTGTTATGTTTATGGTTATGTTTAGGGTTAAGTTTAGGGTTCCGGTTAGAGTTATTAGTGTTAGGGTTATGTTTAGGATTATGGTTTAGGGTTAAGTTTAGCCAGGGTCGATTAGGGGTTAGCGTTAGGGTTACGTTTAGGGTTATGTTACGTTTAGGGTTAGGGTTAGGGTGAATTTTAGCCAGGGTCAATTAGAGGTTAGTGTTAGGGCTACGTTCAGGGTTATGTTACGTTTAGGGTTATGATTAGGGTGAAGTTTAGCCAGGGTCGATTAGAGGTTAGTGTTAGGGTTAGGGTTATGTTACGTTCAGGGCTATGGTTAGGGCTAGGTTTAAGGTCCTGGTTAGAGTTACCAGGCTCAATTCTACTCTTGGGTTGCTGCACTAATCGCCTGGGTCTCATGCTCCCCCGATGTTGCGGCTTCAAGGGCCCGGGAGTTTAAAAACGCAATCCAGTGGCTGAGCATGGCCCTCCCGGTCTGCTGTGTCCAATGTACCACATCATGCTCGACCACTTGGAACCAGCCCTTTGGGAGTGGTGGAATGTGCGCCAAATTTCTTTCAATATGGTCGTTAATGACCCGCAGGTTGTCTTTTTCAAAATCAGGCAGTAAAACAGAATAATCAATAATAGGGACCCAAACCTTTGCCCTGTGAAATCTGTCCTTTGCAGCCTTGACTGCCATCTGCAGACCCTTAATGGCCGTCTCCTTAGGCTTGTTCTGTCTTTCGCAGATGCCGAACGCTATCACCACCTGCTCCACTCTCGTGTCACAGGCAATCTCGGCTTCCTGGAAGAGTCTGACCGCATTCCTAAAGAGTCCTCCTGGAAAACTGTCCACCTGCAGGTGGTCATCCAACTCATCCGGCATTCGGCTCAAGTTGGAGTCCCCAATGATCACAACTTCTTTCTCAACTCGCAGACGCCATCTGCTTTTCTTTCCTCCCCCAGGGTGTCGAGTGACCGCGTCGTATGTGGGAACCTCTTCCCTCTCCACCATCAATTCATCAAGGGTCTCATTTGTGTCCACTTCATCCTCAACTGGCTCAATCCCGTCGTCATCCGCCGAGGCAGAAGTCTCCTCCTGGCCGTCCTCCAGGGTAAGTGATTGTACATCCCCAACCGGAGAGTCCACGTGGGGTCGTCCTCGGGTGATCCCTGGCGTCCCAGAGACCTCCGGCGTCGACACCTCCACTGGCTGTGTTAGGTGAGTATCGAGCGGGGGGTCTGCACACGGTCGCGGCTGGGTGATTCCCGAGGTTCCAGGAATCCCCGGTGGAATCCATTGGATAGGTTTTAACACACCAGGATCTTCCCGTGGTTGGTCCACCCTGGCTCTCGGGGCCTTCCCCCTCACGGCTCTCTGTTGCAGGCGGAGGTCTCGTTGAGGCAGAGGGAAGTCCTCGAGGTCTCCAGTCCTTCCATCTCCTGAGGACCCCTCGGGGAGGATCCCTGGAGCGGATTCTGATTGGGCTTGAGGAACGGGTGGTGGTCCAGTTCTCGGCCTTGCCACAACGGGAGCAGAAACCTGGGACGTCTGCACTGTAGGTTGACTTGGGACCGGTCTTGTCATCCTCAAGTTGTCCGCGACCCTCGCCGCCGCTTGATCCACAACCTTTTGTGCGACACGGGGCAGATTGCGTCTCGCCCACCTGACTGCTACTTCAAATGCTGCCTCCCATTCTGAAGCGTCGAGGTCTCTCAATTTCGTGAGGTTCTCCTTCAGGCGGTCCTGGTAGTGCTGCTTCAACGCGATGATGGTAGTGTGGCCCCAGTTCCTTGCATTGCCATCTATCAGCCAGGTCGTAGCTTCTGAAGGGCACGCCGGTTTGATCATCGACGACAGGATGGACACCATTCGGGCTATCATGCGAGGTTGTTGGTTCCCCTCTAGGTTGTGTAGGTGGTGGATTAACTTTATAATCTTATGCAAATGGCGTATCAGGTAACCAAAATTGGTACTCGACGACCGTCGTCCGGTACTAGGAGGATCGGCCCGGCGAGGCTCCACCGTCCCAGCCGGTCTCTTCCGGTTACAGCGTACCACCTCAGCAAATGTGTGGCTCTCGGGGCCCGGGCGGTAAGCAGGTCTTGGAGGAGGCACAGGCGGGTTAGGATTGGAGTATGGAGTCCTCCTCTCACCCGGATTGGGGAACCCACGCTCCCCCCGGGGAGAGAAGGACAATGCACGGTCCATCACCCCGTAGCCCACTCCCGCCCCTTGCCCACGATAACCGTTCGCCGGCTGGCGTCGTCCACCACGACGGACAAGTGTCCATTCCTCATCGCACAGGTAGGGCATGTTGTGGTGAGAAAAAATGACAATAACAATAAAATGATTTTTAAATACTTTCCTTCATTGAATTGTCCAAATGAAAGTTGCAAAACAAAGGTGATCCGAACAAAGTTGAAAATGTGTTTTTTTTGAAAAAAATAATCCGTTAAATGATTTTATTTGGCCAAGAAAGGACGAATAAAAGTGTGCACTGACAACGTTTCGGCCCAATCGGCCTTCTTCAGGTCTAGCACACTTTTAAATTTGCGAGCGATGTTGCTCCTCCGCTGTCCCGGTGCGTACTGAGCGACTCCTCTCTCTTCACTCTCACGTCACTCCTCCCGGGCGGGGCTCGTGTTGAACCAATCAGACGGCATGTTTATTTTCAAGGGTTAGGGTTAGGGTTAGGGTTAGGGTTAGGGTTAGGGTTAGGGTTAGGGTTAGGGTTAGGGTTAGGGTTAGGGTTAGGGTTAGGGTTAGGGTTAGGGTTAGGGTTAGGGTTAGGGTTAGGGTTAGGGTTAGGGTTAGGGTTAGGGTTAGGGTTAGGGTTAGGGTTAGGGTTAGGGTTAGGGTTAGGGTTAGGGTTAGGGTTAGGGTTAGGGTTAGGGTTAGGGTTAGGGTTAGGGTTAGGGTTAGGGTTAGGGTTAGGGTTAGGGTTAGGGTTAGGGTTAGGGTTAGGGTTAGGGTTAGGGTTAGGGTTAGGGTTAGGGTTAGGGTTAGGGTTAGGGTTAGGGTTAGGGTTAGGGTTAGGGTTAGGGTTAGGGTTAGGGTTAGGGTTAGGGTTAGGGTTAGGGTTAGGGTTAGGGTTAGGGTTAGGGTTAGGGTTAGGGTTAGGGTTAGGGTTAGGGTTAGGGTTAGGGTTAGGGTTAGGGTTAGGGTTAGGGTTAGGGTTAGGGTTAGGGTTAGGGTTAGGGTTAGGGTTAGGGTTAGGGTTAGGGTTAGGGTTAGGGTTAGGGTTAGGGTTAGGGTTAGGGTTAGGGTTAGGGTTAGGGTTAGGGTTAGGGTTAGGGTTAGGGTTAGGGTTAGGGTTAGGGTTAGGGTTAGGGTTAGGGTTAGGGTTAGGGTTAGGGTTAGGGTTAGGGTTAGGGTTAGGGTTAGGGTTAGGGTTAGGGTTAGGGTTAGGGTTAGGGTTAGGGTTAGGGTTAGGGTTAGGGTTAGGGTTAGGGTTAGGGTTAGGGTTAGGGTTAGGGTTAGGGTTAGGGTTAGGGTTAGGGTTAGGGTTAGGGTTAGGGTTAGGGTTAGGGTTAGGGTTAGGGTTAGGGTTAGGGTTAGGGTTAGGGTTAGGGTTAGGGTTAGGGTTAGGGTTAGGGTTAGGGTTAGGGTTAGGGTTAGGGTTAGGGTTAGGGTTAGGGTTAGGGTTAGGGTTAGGGTTAGGGTTAGGGTTAGGGTTAGGGTTAGGGTTAGGGTTAGGGTTAGGGTTAGGGTTAGGGTTAGGGTTAGGGTTAGGGTTAGGGTTAGGGTTAGGGTTAGGGTTAGGGTTAGGGTTAGGGTTAGGGTTAGGGTTAGGGTTAGGGTTAGGGTTAGGGTTAGGGTTAGGGTTAGGGTTAGGGTTAGGGTTAGGGTTAGGGTTAGGGTTAGGGTTAGGGTTAGGGTTAGGGTTAGGGTTAGGGTTAGGGTTAGGGTTAGGGTTAGGGTTAGGGTTAGGGTTAGGGTTAGGGTTAGGGTTAGGGTTAGGGTTAGGGTTAGGGTTAGGGTTAGGGTTAGGGTTAGGGTTAGGGTTAGGGTTAGGGTTAGGGTTAGGGTTAGGGTTAGGGTTAGGGTTAGGGTTAGGGTTAGGGTTAGGGTTAGGGTTAGGGTTAGGGTTAGGGTTAGGGTTAGGGTTAGGGTTAGGGTTAGGGTTAGGGTTAGGGTTAGGGTTAGGGTTAGGGTTAGGGTTAGGGTTAGGGTTAGGGTTAGGGTTAGGGTTAGGGTTAGGGTTAGGGTTAGGGTTAGGGTTAGGGTTAGGGTTAGGGTTAGGGTTAGGGTTAGGGTTAGGGTTAGGGTTAGGGTTAGGGTTAGGGTTAGGGTTAGGGTTAGGGTTAGGGTTAGGGTTAGGGTTAGGGTTAGGGTTAGGGTTAGGGTTAGGGTTAGGGTTAGGGTTAGGGTTAGGGTTAGGGTTAGGGTTAGGGTTAGGGTTAGGGTTAGGGTTAGGGTTAGGGTTAGGGTTAGGGTTAGGGTTAGGGTTAGGGTTAGGGTTAGGGTTAGGGTTAGGGTTAGGGTTAGGGTTAGGGTTAGGGTTAGGGTTAGGGTTAGGGTTAGGGTTAGGGTTAGGGTTAGGGTTAGGGTTAGGGTTAGGGTTAGGGTTAGGGTTAGGGTTAGGGTTAGGGTTAGGGTTAGGGTTAGGGTTAGGGTTAGGGTTAGGGTTAGGGTTAGGGTTAGGGTTAGGGTTAGGGTTAGGGTTAGGGTTAGGGTTAGGGTTAGGGTTAGGGTTAGGGTTAGGGTTAGGGTTAGGGTTAGGGTTAGGGTTAGGGTTAGGGTTAGGGTTAGGGTTAGGGTTAGGGTTAGGGTTAGGGTTAGGGTTAGGGTTAGGGTTAGGGTTAGGGTTAGGGTTAGGGTTAGGGTTAGGGTTAGGGTTAGGGTTAGGGTTAGGGTTAGGGTTAGGGTTAGGGTTAGGGTTAGGGTTAGGGTTAGGGTTAGGGTTAGGGTTAGGGTTAGGGTTAGGGTTAGGGTTAGGGTTAGGGTTAGGGTTAGGGTTAGGGTTAGGGTTAGGGTTAGGGTTAGGGTTAGGGTTAGGGTTAGGGTTAGGGTTAGGGTTAGGGTTAGGGTTAGGGTTAGGGTTAGGGTTAGGGTTAGGGTTAGGGTTAGGGTTAGGGTTAGGGTTAGGGTTAGGGTTAGGGTTAGGGTTAGGGTTAGGGTTAGGGTTAGGGTTAGGGTTAGGGTTAGGGTTAGGGTTAGGGTTAGGGTTAGGGTTAGGGTTAGGGTTAGGGTTAGGGTTAGGGTTAGGGTTAGGGTTAGGGTTAGGGTTAGGGTTAGGGTTAGGGTTAGGGTTAGGGTTAGGGTTAGGGTTAGGGTTAGGGTTAGGGTTAGGGTTAGGGTTAGGGTTAGGGTTAGGGTTAGGGTTAGGGTTAGGGTTAGGGTTAGGGTTAGGGTTAGGGTTAGGGTTAGGGTTAGGGTTAGGGTTAGGGTTAGGGTTAGGGTTAGGGTTAGGGTTAGGGTTAGGGTTAGGGTTAGGGTTAGGGTTAGGGTTAGGGTTAGGGTTAGGGTTAGGGTTAGGGTTAGGGTTAGGGTTAGGGTTAGGGTTAGGGTTAGGGTTAGGGTTAGGGTTAGGGTTAGGGTTAGGGTTAGGGTTAGGGTTAGGGTTAGGGTTAGGGTTAGGGTTAGGGTTAGGGTTAGGGTTAGGGTTAGGGTTAGGGTTAGGGTTAGGGTTAGGGTTAGGGTTAGGGTTAGGGTTAGGGTTAGGGTTAGGGTTAGGGTTAGGGTTAGGGTTAGGGTTAGGGTTAGGGTTAGGGTTAGGGTTAGGGTTAGGGTTAGGGTTAGGGTTAGGGTTAGGGTTAGGGTTAGGGTTAGGGTTAGGGTTAGGGTTAGGGTTAGGGTTAGGGTTAGGGTTAGGGTTAGGGTTAGGGTTAGGGTTAGGGTTAGGGTTAGGGTTAGGGTTAGGGTTAGGGTTAGGGTTAGGGTTAGGGTTAGGGTTAGGGTTAGGGTTAGGGTTAGGGTTAGGGTTAGGGTTAGGGTTAGGGTTAGGGTTAGGGTTAGGGTTAGGGTTAGGGTTAGGGTTAGGGTTAGGGTTAGGGTTAGGGTTAGGGTTAGGGTTAGGGTTAGGGTTAGGGTTAGGGTTAGGGTTAGGGTTAGGGTTAGGGTTAGGGTTAGGGTTAGGGTTAGGGTTAGGGTTAGGGTTAGGGTTAGGGTTAGGGTTAGGGTTAGGGTTAGGGTTAGGGTTAGGGTTAGGGTTAGGGTTAGGGTTAGGGTTAGGGTTAGGGTTAGGGTTAGGGTTAGGGTTAGGGTTAGGGTTAGGGTTAGGGTTAGGGTTAGGGTTAGGGTTAGGGTTAGGGTTAGGGTTAGGGTTAGGGTTAGGGTTAGGGTTAGGGTTAGGGTTAGGGTTAGGGTTAGGGTTAGGGTTAGGGTTAGGGTTAGGGTTAGGGTTAGGGTTAGGGTTAGGGTTAGGGTTAGGGTTAGGGTTAGGGTTAGGGTTAGGGTTAGGGTTAGGGTTAGGGTTAGGGTTAGGGTTAGGGTTAGGGTTAGGGTTAGGGTTAGGGTTAGGGTTAGGGTTAGGGTTAGGGTTAGGGTTAGGGTTAGGGTTAGGGTTAGGGTTAGGGTTAGGGTTAGGGTTAGGGTTAGGGTTAGGGTTAGGGTTAGGGTTAGGGTTAGGGTTAGGGTTAGGGTTAGGGTTAGGGTTAGGGTTAGGGTTAGGGTTAGGGTTAGGGTTAGGGTTAGGGTTAGGGTTAGGGTTAGGGTTAGGGTTAGGGTTAGGGTTAGGGTTAGGGTTAGGGTTAGGGTTAGGGTTAGGGTTAGGGTTAGGGTTAGGGTTAGGGTTAGGGTTAGGGTTAGGGTTAGGGTTAGGGTTAGGGTTAGGGTTAGGGTTAGGGTTAGGGTTAGGGTTAGGGTTAGGGTTAGGGTTAGGGTTAGGGTTAGGGTTAGGGTTAGGGTTAGGGTTAGGGTTAGGGTTAGGGTTAGGGTTAGGGTTAGGGTTAGGGTTAGGGTTAGGGTTAGGGTTAGGGTTAGGGTTAGGGTTAGGGTTAGGGTTAGGGTTAGGGTTAGGGTTAGGGTTAGGGTTAGGGTTAGGGTTAGGGTTAGGGTTAGGGTTAGGGTTAGGGTTAGGGTTAGGGTTAGGGTTAGGGTTAGGGTTAGGGTTAGGGTTAGGGTTAGGGTTAGGGTTAGGGTTAGGGTTAGGGTTAGGGTTAGGGTTAGGGTTAGGGTTAGGGTTAGGGTTAGGGTTAGGGTTAGGGTTAGGGTTAGGGTTAGGGTTAGGGTTAGGGTTAGGGTTAGGGTTAGGGTTAGGGTTAGGGTTAGGGTTAGGGTTAGGGTTAGGGTTAGGGTTAGGGTTAGGGTTAGGGTTAGGGTTAGGGTTAGGGTTAGGGTTAGGGTTAGGGTTAGGGTTAGGGTTAGGGTTAGGGTTAGGGTTAGGGTTAGGGTTAGGGTTAGGGTTAGGGTTAGGGTTAGGGTTAGGGTTAGGGTTAGGGTTAGGGTTAGGGTTAGGGTTAGGGTTAGGGTTAGGGTTAGGGTTAGGGTTAGGGTTAGGGTTAGGGTTAGGGTTAGGGTTAGGGTTAGGGTTAGGGTTAGGGTTAGGGTTAGGGTTAGGGTTAGGGTTAGGGTTAGGGTTAGGGTTAGGGTTAGGGTTAGGGTTAGGGTTAGGGTTAGGGTTAGGGTTAGGGTTAGGGTTAGGGTTAGGGTTAGGGTTAGGGTTAGGGTTAGGGTTAGGGTTAGGGTTAGGGTTAGGGTTAGGGTTAGGGTTAGGGTTAGGGTTAGGGTTAGGGTTAGGGTTAGGGTTAGGGTTAGGGTTAGGGTTAGGGTTAGGGTTAGGGTTAGGGTTAGGGTTAGGGTTAGGGTTAGGGTTAGGGTTAGGGTTAGGGTTAGGGTTAGGGTTAGGGTTAGGGTTAGGGTTAGGGTTAGGGTTAGGGTTAGGGTTAGGGTTAGGGTTAGGGTTAGGGTTAGGGTTAGGGTTAGGGTTAGGGTTAGGGTTAGGGTTAGGGTTAGGGTTAGGGTTAGGGTTAGGGTTAGGGTTAGGGTTAGGGTTAGGGTTAGGGTTAGGGTTAGGGTTAGGGTTAGGGTTAGGGTTAGGGTTAGGGTTAGGGTTAGGGTTAGGGTTAGGGTTAGGGTTAGGGTTAGGGTTAGGGTTAGGGTTAGGGTTAGGGTTAGGGTTAGGGTTAGGGTTAGGGTTAGGGTTAGGGTTAGGGTTAGGGTTAGGGTTAGGGTTAGGGTTAGGGTTAGGGTTAGGGTTAGGGTTAGGGTTAGGGTTAGGGTTAGGGTTAGGGTTAGGGTTAGGGTTAGGGTTAGGGTTAGGGTTAGGGTTAGGGTTAGGGTTAGGGTTAGGGTTAGGGTTAGGGTTAGGGTTAGGGTTAGGGTTAGGGTTAGGGTTAGGGTTAGGGTTAGGGTTAGGGTTAGGGTTAGGGTTAGGGTTAGGGTTAGGGTTAGGGTTAGGGTTAGGGTTAGGGTTAGGGTTAGGGTTAGGGTTAGGGTTAGGGTTAGGGTTAGGGTTAGGGTTAGGGTTAGGGTTAGGGTTAGGGTTAGGGTTAGGGTTAGGGTTAGGGTTAGGGTTAGGGTTAGGGTTAGGGTTAGGGTTAGGGTTAGGGTTAGGGTTAGGGTTAGGGTTAGGGTTAGGGTTAGGGTTAGGGTTAGGGTTAGGGTTAGGGTTAGGGTTAGGGTTAGGGTTAGGGTTAGGGTTAGGGTTAGGGTTAGGGTTAGGGTTAGGGTTAGGGTTAGGGTTAGGGTTAGGGTTAGGGTTAGGGTTAGGGTTAGGGTTAGGGTTAGGGTTAGGGTTAGGGTTAGGGTTAGGGTTAGGGTTAGGGTTAGGGTTAGGGTTAGGGTTAGGGTTAGGGTTAGGGTTAGGGTTAGGGTTAGGGTTAGGGTTAGGGTTAGGGTTAGGGTTAGGGTTAGGGTTAGGGTTAGGGTTAGGGTTAGGGTTAGGGTTAGGGTTAGGGTTAGGGTTAGGGTTAGGGTTAGGGTTAGGGTTAGGGTTAGGGTTAGGGTTAGGGTTAGGGTTAGGGTTAGGGTTAGGGTTAGGGTTAGGGTTAGGGTTAGGGTTAGGGTTAGGGTTAGGGTTAGGGTTAGGGTTAGGGTTAGGGTTAGGGTTAGGGTTAGGGTTAGGGTTAGGGTTAGGGTTAGGGTTAGGGTTAGGGTTAGGGTTAGGGTTAGGGTTAGGGTTAGGGTTAGGGTTAGGGTTAGGGTTAGGGTTAGGGTTAGGGTTAGGGTTAGGGTTAGGGTTAGGGTTAGGGTTAGGGTTAGGGTTAGGGTTAGGGTTAGGGTTAGGGTTAGGGTTAGGGTTAGGGTTAGGGTTAGGGTTAGGGTTAGGGTTAGGGTTAGGGTTAGGGTTAGGGTTAGGGTTAGGGTTAGGGTTAGGGTTAGGGTTAGGGTTAGGGTTAGGGTTAGGGTTAGGGTTAGGGTTAGGGTTAGGGTTAGGGTTAGGGTTAGGGTTAGGGTTAGGGTTAGGGTTAGGGTTAGGGTTAGGGTTAGGGTTAGGGTTAGGGTTAGGGTTAGGGTTAGGGTTAGGGTTAGGGTTAGGGTTAGGGTTAGGGTTAGGGTTAGGGTTAGGGTTAGGGTTAGGGTTAGGGTTAGGGTTAGGGTTAGGGTTAGGGTTAGGGTAGGGTTAGGGTTAGGGTTAGGGTTAGGGTTAGGGTTAGGGTAGGGTTAGGGTTAGGGTTAGGGTTAGGGTTAGGGTTAGGGTTAGGGTTAGGTTAGGGTTAGGGTTAGGGTTAGGGTTAGGGTTAGGGTTAGGGTTAGGGTTAGGGTTAGGGTTAGGGTTAGGGTTAGGGTTAGGGTTAGGGTTAGGGTTAGGGTTAGGGTTAGGGTTAGGGTTAGGGTTAGGGTTAGGGTTAGGGTTAGGGTTAGGGTTAGGGTTAGGGTTAGGGTTAGGGTTAGGTTAGGGTTAGGGTTAGGGTTAGGGTTAGGGTTAGGGTTAGGGTTAGGGTTAGGGTTAGGGTTAGGGTTAGGGTTAGGGTTAGGGTTAGGGTTAGGGTTAGGGTTAGGGTTAGGGTTAGGGTTAGGGTTAGGGTTAGGGTTAGGGTTAGGGTTAGGGTTAGGGTTAGGGTTAGGGTTAGGGTTAGGGTTAGGGTTAGGGTTAGGGTTTAGGGTTAGGGTTAGGGTTAGGGTTAGGGTTAGGGTTAGGGTTAGGGTTAGGGTTAGGGTTAGGGTTAGGTTAGGGTTAGGGTTAGGGTTAGGGTTAGGGTAGGTTAGGGTTAGGGTTAGGGTTAGGGTTAGGGTTAGGGTTAGGGTTAGGGTTAGGGTTAG